>NW_006408834.1:2994803-3024951 GCF_000296735.1 Chrysochloris asiatica
GAGGAAAAACATGGCATCAGGATTGGAGGAAGACTCATTAACAACCTATGATATGCAAATGATACAACCTTGCTTGCTTAAAATGAAGAGGACTTAAAATGCGTATAGATGAAGATCAACGATCACAGCCTTCAGTATGGCTTGCACATTAACATAAGAAAACAAAATCCTCACCACTGGACCAATAAACAAGATCCATATAAATGGAGAAAAGACTACATTATTCAGTAAGGATTATAATTTAAAATAAAGAAGAAAAAATTCTCACAACATGATAATAAACAACATCATGATGAACAGATAAAAGACTGAATTTGTCAAGGATTTCATTTTGCTCAGATCAACCATCAACACTGAGGGAAGCAACAGTCAAGAAATTAAATGATGTATTGCATTAGGCAAATCTGCTGCATAAGACCTCTTTAAAGTGTTCAAGAGCAAAGATGTCAGCTTGAGGACTAAAATTCACCTGACCCAAGCCATGGTATTTTCAGTAACCTCATATGTTTATGAAAGTTAGATAATAAATAAGGAAGACCATTTGATTCATTTGAGTTATCATGCTGGAGAAGAATATTAAAAGTACCATGAACTACCAAGAGAACAGACCAATGTGTGTTGGAAGAATTGCAGCTAGAGTGCTCCTTGGAAGACAGGATGGTCAGACTTTGTCTATCATACTTTGGACATATTATCAGGAGGGACCAATCCTTGGAGAAGGATATCATGTTTGGTAAGGTGGAGGGTCAGAGAAACAGAGGAAGACCCCAGCAAGATGGGTTGGCACAGTGGCAGCAGCAAGAGACTAAGGTGTAGCAATGATTGGTACGTTGGTGCAGCACTGGACAGTGTTTCATTCTGTTGTGCATAGGATGGCTATGTTGTTGTTGTTATGAGTCAGTATCAACTAGATGGCATCTAACAACACCATGCAATCTTTTGTTATCAGATGTTCCTGAATTTTTATTCATTCCACACATTGGTGTATCTCCTGCGGTGTTCATTTTGTGACCAGGAATTCACTTTGTGCATGATTTAAATTTGTTCCAAGATTCCTCACGTAAGCATAAGAGTATACACAAATTATTAATTTCATCAACATCCTTTGTTCCTGTGAGTGATCCTCAGGCACTTGGCCATGGGATGATCATAGCATCCTTTGTCAGCCAAACACTCTCAAGTTGGATATTTTGTATTTATAATTATAATTGTTTTTATAAAACTCATTTTCTCCCTGCAAAACAGTTTTTAAATTGACTGTTGCTTTATGTTATCCTTTATTGCTGGTTTGGTGGTGGTGGTATATACGTCATCGGTTCCTGTATAGGGTTTTCAAGGCTCTAAATCTTTATGGGAACAGAAGACCTCATCTTTCTCCTGAGGAGCAGCTGGTGAATTTGAAACTGCTGAATTTGTGATTAGCAGCCCCTTGTGTAACCCACTGTGCTAACAGGGCTCCTATATTGCATGTTTATGGATATGCTTCTGCTATATTTATAAAATGCGCTAAATCACCCTGGGCTATTCTTACTGACATGCAATAAAAATAAAGGCGCACTCCATGCCCTTCCTCCATGATGTGTATCTGATAAAAATTTTGCTGCTACAGATTGAGCAGGAGCATCAGCTGACACTCCAATTGCCCTGCGTGTGTCATCAGACCGAGGACTGGGATTGTCTGGAGTACTTGGAAGAAAAATCATTACTCAGTGCTGCCTCCTTATCTTGGTTTATAAAAATAAATATTTGCCCAACAATACGGCAGTTTTATGAGCTGCATTTAATACAGCAATGAAAAAGTCTGTCACTCTGTGTGAGAGAGCGAGAAAATGAAGGAGTTAACGTTGCAATGGGAGCCCTTGGTGCTTCCGAACTTTTATGATTATGAACAATAATTAGATGTAATGCTTTATAGTGATGAAGCACCTCTTGGGCTCTTGATAATTGTAAATGTTTGGCAATTAATTCACCCTCCCTGAGATTCAGGTTGGTGTAATTAACCCCATGAGGACAAGCAGCCCCAGAGAAGGAGAGTCACGTGGGGGGAGTCACCCAGCTTTGCAATGGCACAGACAAAAAGGAAGGCCTTCATCAGTTCTTGCCCTGAACACCCTCCATCATCAATCTCTGCCATAGGTTCCCCTCATAGCCCTAGGCATTTTTCCCAGATGGCTAGATTGAGCCACTAGGAGAGCTTTCCTGTATTTGTGGAGAGGTTAGCAGAATACAACCTGGGCAGCAGGCCCTCAATGTTTCATTGCATTGGCTGTGGTCTCCAGGCTGGGCAGAGGTGTGCGGAGGTGGATGTTTGTGGGGAGAATTCAGAAAACCACTGGAGTAAATATACTGTTCAGATGTCATCTGCTAAACCTTCATGAAATCAATACTTATGTCCTCTCTTTCCAAAGTAGCTGCAGTCTGGGGTTGGTCCTTCATCTCACAGCTTTTCTGCTTATTGCCCCATAACATGAATGTGCTCTTAGCATCTATAGAAAGTTGAAAAGTGGATGTTCTTAATACAAAAGATTTTTTGAAATTTTTTAATGTTATTCTTTCTTTGTTTTTTTTTTTTTTTTTTTTTATTTACTTTTGCTTTTAGTAAAATCAGATGACCAAACCAAACTCATTTCTACTGAGTCCATTGCAACTCACAATGACCCTACAGGACACAGTAGAAATGCTTCTTAAGATTACTGAGGCTACAAATCCTTACAAGAACAGACAACCTTCTCGTTCTCCCTGGAAGCACGTCTGGTGGGTTTGAATCATTAACCTTGTTGTTAGAAGCTCAACACTTAACTAACTGAGCCACCAAGTCTCCTTCAAAGTCAGGTAGTCCTCAGATATAATGAGTTGAAGAACAGCATGAAATCAGCAAGGAATCCTTTGAAATAAGTTATTCATATGCTTTGGGTTTATCATGTCCATCAGAAATTAGATCTCCATCTTCTCCACAGGTAAACAGAACATAAATCCTGAACAATGCAATCAACATCTCCTTTTTTATCTCAACTTAAATTCCAATGGACTACTTCAAACATCAGAACCGGACAGTGTTTTGTTCTGTTGTGCATAGGGTTGTTATGAGTAGGAACTGACTCAATGGCACCTAACAACAGCAATCCATTTTCTTGGTTGAAGGCTGTTGCATTCTCATGCTGACAGATTCCAATGAGAGAATATATTGGCTCACTGCCATTGACAAACTTTACTCCATTTCTCATTCCTGCTCAAACTACCCACACAGCTCTGGGAGTGTTCGGCAATGGATTACGACATCAGCTCAAGACATTAGGGTGATAAATATATGGAGCTGGCACAAAGGACCATCTTTGTCAGTGCCATGCTGAAAGGGAAGATGACATGTTTTCCCCTGATGCAGCATCTCGTTAATACGTGCCCCCAGCAAGATGAATACCTATTCCATGTGTGGGTACAGCTTCACTGGCAACAAAGATGAGGATGGAGGGAGCAGGTTGGGTAAACTGTGTCCTTAGCTTTACTTCATGGAAGAATCAGTGCAGAACAAGGCCTCAGTCATGTCTGAAAGACTATTCTGTACCAGAAACACTAATTTACTATCATCAGTCCCATTACATTCATCAGATTACCACCCCACATTTATTTGAAAGGCAGATTAGTCCTTTTGGTGTACAAAGGAACTTTCTAAAACCTCTAAAAGAAAATATATATATACCCAATGCACCCAGGAAACCTCTTGAGACCTGGTAAACAGAATGCTCATATGACAGGATAAGACGAAAGGGGCCCTGCACCACTGGACAAGTAGCTAGACAGGAATTTAGAGGGGGGAAGAGGGAACTGGAGGGGTACAGAGAAACCAGGGATAGAGGAGGTGGAGCGGTCTTTCACATCTCTATATGGTATGGATGAAGTCCTGGTGGGGAGCTGTAGGATAAACACTGGACTACTACTAACCACAAGGTCAGCAGTTCAAACCAACCTGCCACTCCTTGGTCTCTATGAATTGGAACTGACATCACAGCACTTAACAATTAACCACAACATATTGTTAGGGAGACAGTTCTTCTTTGCCTATAAGGTCATTAGGATTTACATGGCAGTGGCTTGGTAGTGTTTAGAAGAAGCCTTACAAGTTTCACTTTTTTTGGATTTAAGAACAAATATTAGTTTTCTTATAATCTCACTGGAGCTTTTCAGGGTTACTCTGTTTGCTGAGCTAGTGATGAGAGAAGATGTAGGCTGAAGGAGCAGATCCTGAGCTACATGTTCAAGATCAAACAGGAGAAAATAGAAAGTTTCTTGGGCAAGTTTGGAAAGTGGTAGACAGGAGTGGGGATATTTACAGGCTTTGAGAAGAGCTAGAGAGAGAGAGATTCTGGCTGAACATTCAGAAATGAGACTTGGAAAAAGACAGGCTAATGGAAGTCTCTTTCTTCCTTTTCTCCTTCCTCTCTCTTTTTCTTTCTTTATTGAAATTCTATGGCGTTGTGGGTTAATGTGCTGAGCTGCAACATCAGTTTGAACCTCAAGGTCAGTGGTTCAAGCTCATCAGCCACTCCTTGGAAACCCTTTACAGGGTTGCTACAAGTCGGAAACTATTTGAACGACACTTAACAACAACAAAAATGCAGGTATAGCGCTGTAGGATAAGCACAGGTCAATAGTTCAAACCCACCAGCTACTCCCCCAAACCCAATACAGGGTTTCTATGAGTCAGAACCAACTGGATGGCACATAACAGCAACACAAACAAACACTAGGCAAAAAAGAGGAGCCCTACTGGCACAGTGGCTAAAGTGCTTCTCTGCTAATTATAAACTCAGTGGTTTAAAAATGTGGCAGTTTGCTTCTGTAAAGATTTATAGCTTAGGAACCCTACAGGGGCAGTTACACTCTGTCCTACAGAGTTCTTATCAGTCAGAATCAACTCTGCAGTAATATAAATCCTTCCTGGGCTGCTGTGAAGATCAGTAAAATCTCACGAATGCATTATGGAGCGAGTTTTCTCCTTTGCAGGGTGTAAGAAGATGCTAGATTCTGCTTTGGAATTGGCATGAGAAAAATTAGAGTAGAACTACATTTTAGCTACATACTACTTTGTCTCCAAACAGATCTGTGTTGGAAGAAGTGCAGCCAGAATGCTCCTTGGAGGCCAAGATGGCCAAACTTCGTCGCTCATACTCTGGACTTACATATTGTCAGGAGGGACCAGTCATTGGAGAAAGATATCATGTTTGGTAAGGTGGAGGATCAGAGAAAAAGAGGAAGACCCCCAGAGAGATGGATTGATCAAGTGGCAGCATCAATGAGCTCAAGTGTAGCAATGATTGTCAGGTTGGCCCAGGACAGGGCAGTGTTTTGTTCTGTTGTGCATAGGGTCGATATGAGTCGGTGTCAACTTGATGGCACCTAACAACAACAACAACTTTTTCTCCTATAATCATAGAAGGTGCTTGATGTAATTGATGGGGTGGGAGTCTAGAACCCTGAACTCAACATTCCTTTACACCTCAAGCAGCTCTGATCCTTGTCCTTCATATCCTGAAGGACTCTCACCCCCTTTCCCACCTCCCTCATATCAAGGCAAGCAGATCTGACTGGTCATTCTCAGGGGCAGCACGCGGAGTGTGCGAATGCACCAGACACACAACAGGAGCACAGGCTGCCCTGCGCCTACTGCATAACCCTCTGCTGCCGGTTTTCCCACGCTCTGGAGAGAACTGGTGGTTCCCATTCTCTCTAAGTCTGCACAAACACTTTAGGCTCGGGCTCAGGTGGGAGCAGGAAGCACAACTGTTCCAAGTGCACACACCAGTCATCTAGGCCATCTGGGAGCCAGGAACAGAGGGCGGAACGCTCTGAAACTCCATCTCAGGGTGTGCAGAGGCAGGTGTCAGAGGAGGCAGCACCTCCTTCATATTCTTAACACATTTTTGCAAGAATCGAGACCTTGCACATTTACTCATTGTGCTGCTCATAAGAGCTTTTTTGAGAGATTAAAAAAGAAACGAATAAAAGTAAAAGCAAGTGTTCACACATGCAGTCCTCCTAATTAACGCTGCTGGGTCCCAGCGAGAGAGAAAGCAAGCACATCGGAGTTTGGGAGCAGCTGTTCTCCACACAACAGTCATTGCTCAGCGAAGCTGCGCTAATGCTGTGACTTCAGAGAGGCCTGAGGCCACCTCAAATGAAGGGTGGGCTGAAGTTTGGGGCAAAGCCATCAGTGCCAAAGCCGATCATTTACTGTTGTTGTTAAGTGCTGTCAAATTGATTTGCACTCACATTGTGCCTTTGAGTCAGTTCTGATACATATCAACCCTGTATAGAGTTTCTGAGGTGGGTTTGAACCACCATCCTTGTGGTCAAGTGTTTATCCTACAGAGACACACCAGAACTCTGACTCATATTGTTGTTGTGGTCTACCATGGAGTTGGTTCCAACTCAGAGCGACCCTGTATAGGGTTTCCAAGGAGCAGCTAGTGGGTTTGAACCACCAACCTTGTGGTTCGCAGTCCAGAGCTGATCCTACAGCACCACAACAGGAGTCATATAAGCAGCCAAAAATCAAATCACCTGGAATTCAAACCAACCCAAACCCAAACCCATTGCTGTCCAGTTGGTTCTGGCTCATGGCAACCCCATATGTTACTGAGTAGAACTGGTCCATGGGGTTCTCCTGACTATAGTCTTGATAAAAGCAGATCACCAGGCCTTTTCTTCTGTGGTGCTCCTGGATGGGTTACCACCAACCGTTCACACAGGACATGTATAATAGAAAGACTGCTATGATCCTTTACCATGTATTGGACCTTGTGCTAAGTTCATTGCCTACCTTCTCTCACCCAATTCTACCCAAAATTCTATGTGCTACTAGTGGTAGTTGGCCAGTGAGGAAAAGTAACTGCCCATGGTTACACTGGGAGGAAGATTTGTCTCAATTATGCTCGAACATCCTTCTGTTGTTTTATTTCCAGTGTCTGGCACAGTTGGTATTTAATTAAAGTGTGAATATTATGAGACAGATTTTTTTTTTTTTTTAATTAATCCTCCTTCATGAAGCCACCTCCAACAACAAGTCCCTCCTCTGTGCTCACCCTTGGCTGGCCATTGTTGTTTTTGGTTTTTTTCCTTCATCATTAAGTAGTTTTTAAAAAAGTTTTATTGTGAATTATGTGATAGTTTACATGGGAAAACACTAGTTTTACATTCATCCTATCATATATTGTTTAATTGCCATGGTTACAATCCCCTCCAGGCATTACCAAGCCTGCCACCCCCCCTTCCCTGGTCGTCAGCACACAGTGGCCATTGTTATTACTGCTATCACACTACTTGCAATTTTCACTCACACCCATCTTTCCTGGGAATGTTGACATGGCCTCCTCATCTTCTTCAACTTAGTATTATTCCCAGCATCTAGTACAATCTGTTGGACTGCAGTAGCTCTTATGTAGCTCTGATGCTGGAAGCTATGTCACCAGCTGTGTCAAATGCCTGTAGGGTCATCCATGGCTGACAGGTTTCAATAGAGTTTCCAAACTAAGACAAATTAGGAGTAAAGGACTGGTGATTTAATTCCAAATATTAACCAATAAAAATCCTATTAATCCCAACCTAATACTTCTATTATAATGTTACAAGATGAGCTCCACAGATTGGAAGGCACTCAAAGTACACAGTAAACTGCAACAATGGACTGTTGTTATTGAATGCAATCAAGTTGGTTTTGACTCATAGCAATCCTGTATAGTGTTTCTGAGGAATGGCTAGTGGGCTTGAACCTCTGACCTTAAAGTTAGCAGTCCAATGCTTAGCCTACAGCTCCACACCAGGACTCCCAAAGGGACTGGAGCATACCAATCAATGGTCATGAAGTTGATTCAGGATCTGTTCCACATGGGGTCTCAGTGGGTCAGAGACAACTCAGCAGCAACTAACAACAATGAAGATGTTTATATGAATGGTCTCTAACATTTCCTTAATAAAATACACAATGGACAAGTGACAAGCCCACTTTATGCACTGACAATATCACCAGATGTGCCTGCTCTCCAGCCCAGCTCCTTTACTTAATAGCTGTGTGCCTTTCAAACAAGTCCCTTAGCCTATCTGGGTTTCCATTTCCTTGTCTACAAATCAAAGCAGTTGAAGCTCCACAGGGTCATATCAAATTCTATTAGCCTAGACTGAGACTGTTGTTGTTGTTATGTGCTGTGGAGTCGGATCCGACTCATACTGACCCTGTACAGGGTTTCCGAGGCTATAAATCTTTACCGGAACAGAAAGCCTCATCTCTCTCCTGCAGAACAGCTGGTAGTTTCGAACTGCTGTGCCTGAGGTTTGCAGCCCAATTCGTAACCACTATGCTACCAGAGCTCCTTAGACTGAGACTAGAGCCCGTGAAGTTCCTATATGAAATGACCTACCCAAGTAAGATGCTCCATAGGTTTGTCCACCTTCTCCTTTCTCCCCACTTCGTTGTCCTCATGGTTATTAACATATCAACCACATCCCTTCGTCGGTTCAACTCTCACTCTAGGCTCTTTCTAATTCAACTTCCTTCCTAACTACACACTGTTCTTCTGTCGACCTGACCTTCAGGGTAATACCCCTCCCACCTGGCCTGCCCTCGTGGACAGAAACCACACAGGAGCTGTGACACCTCTAATTAGAATGTTAGTCTCCATCGTGGTAGAGTGATTCCCCAGGTATTCATGGAGGGTTCATTTTTAATTTACATTGAGGTCTGATTAATACATTTGAGCAAACAGATTGGAGGGCATGCTGCAATACAGGTATTATTAATTAGCACCATGCCACCATGCACACTATTAATTGGGCACTGCCTATTTCTCCTTGAATTCATTCCCTGTATCAAGTGTGCTGTAATAAGCACGGGTAAGAGCATTATCTGAATTAAGCTCCGTGGCCTCTCAATCACTGCCCAATGCACAGAGGTAGGCAGCTGGAAGAGCAGATACAGAGCGCTTCAGGCAGGGGGGAAAGAAAGCCCTTTTTGCTTTTCTTTGCATATTAATTTTCCTTGACCAGCAGTGTTTTGCAGTGAAATGCTGTGTTGCTGTTATTAAATGCTGTTGAGTCAGTCCCGACTGATAACAACCCTGTATAGATCGGGTTTCTGTGGAGCAGCTGGTAGGTTTGAACCATCAGCCTGTGGTTAGCAGTCCAGAGCATATGTTAGTGCTGCACTTTGGCATACTTGGGATATTTTCTAATTTAAATTTAAATCATTTTCTCCCAAGTAAACCTTGGAATGGTGGTGGTTGTGTGCCACCAAGTCGGTTCTGACTCATAGCAACCCTGCATAGTGTTCCCAAGGCTGTAAATATTTCTTCTTGTTGTTGTTTTTGTTAGGTGCCATCGAGCTGTTACTACCTCATAGTGACCCTATGCACAACAGAATGAAATCCTGCCTAGTCCTGCATCAACCTGACACTCATTGCTACATTTGAGTCCATTACTGTTTCCACTGTGCTAATTCATCTGGTTGGGGCTTCCATCTTTTTCTGTGACCCCCCACTTTACCAAACATGATACCCTTCTCCAGGGACTTGTCCTTCCTGATAATATGTCCAAAATATAAGAGATAAATTCTAGTCATTCTGGCTTCCAAGGAGTATTTTGGCTGTACTTATCCCAATAAAGATTGGTTTGTTCTTTTGACAGTCCATGGTACTTTTAATATTCTCCTCCAACATCATAACTCAAATGCATCAATTCTTCTATAGTCTTCTTTATTCACTGCTCAATTTTCATATGCATATGTGAAAGTTGGATAGTTACTAAGGAAGACCGTAGAAGAATTGATGTTTTGAATTATACAACCTTGTTTTCTGGAAGTGAAGATGACTTAAAATACTAATGAAGATCAAAGACTACAGCCTTCAGTATGGATTGCACCTCAATGTAAAGAAATCAAAACTTTTCACAACTGTATCAATAATAATATCATGATAAATGGAGAAAAGATTGACGTTGTCAAAGACTTCATTTTGCTTGATCCATAATCAACACTCATGGAAGCAGCAGCCAAGAAACCAAATGATGTACTGCATTAGACAAATTTGGCTCTTTAAAGTGTACAAAAGAAAAGATACCAGGTACACAAACCTCTTTAAAATGTCCAAGAGCAAAGCTCTAAGTTTGAGGACTAATATATGCCTCACCCAAGACATGGTATTTTCAATTGTTTCACAGGCATGTGAAAGTTGAACAATGAATAAGAAAGACTGTAGAACAATCAATGCATTTGTGTCATGGTGTTAGAGAAGGATACTAAACGTACCGTGGACTTTCAGAAGAACAAACAAATCTGTGTTGAAAGAAGTGCAATCAAAGTGTTCCTTAGACTCCAGGATGGCAAAACGTCATCTCTCATACTTTGGACATGTGCTTGGTACAGTGGAGGGTCAGTGAAAAAGAGGAAGACACCCAATGAAGTGATTTGACACAGTGACAGCAGCAATGGGCTCAAACTTAACAGTGTGTGTGAGGAGGGCCCAGGACCAGGCAGTGTTGTGCACAGTTGTGCAGAGGGTCTCTATGCATTGGAACTGACTCGAGGAAGCGACTCAAGCTCCTGTAGTGTTTGTTAATGGTTAAGATGACTGCTTCTAGTCAGTCTGCCTGATTCAAATTCAGGTTCTATCACTTACCAGCTTCTGAAATTGGGCAAGTTAATTAACATCTAAGTGACTCAATTTCTGCCTGTATATACTGGTTATGATAATGGTACCTAATGGAGAAAGACATCATGTTTGGTAAGATGGAGGGTCAGAGAAAAGGGGGAAGACCCTCAACGAGATGGAATGGCCAAGTGGCAGCATCGATGGACTCAAGCGTGGCAAAAATAGTGAGGTTGGCCCAGGATCAGGCAGTGTTTCATTCTGCTGTGCATAAGGTTGCTATGGGTTGGTACCGACTCGATGGCACCTAACAACAACAACAACAACAACAACAACATACAGTTACTGTTATCATTCTCACAGAGTTACTATTATCACATAGAGTTACTATTATTACTCTACAGAAACAGAATTACATAAGCTGATACAGTAGGTGCTTAATAATTTCTTGTTGTTTCTCCTACCACTGCCATAACTGCCACTACCAGATGTATAGGCTAGACTATTTGATGAGTTTTCATTAAGTGTACTCTCTAGGCATAAAAGTCAGAGTAAGCTTTTTTTGTTAAGTGGAAAGAAGAGAGACCATCCCAGGTGAAGATACAATAGTAGCAAAGGCAGAAGAGATTCCCTGTGAAGGGCAGAACAGGCATGCTTGATTGAAAAATGGCCATGAAAAATGGCCAGGACAGGTGGGACTAGGACCAGATCTTCGAGGCTCCTGAAAGTCATGAAAAAAGTCTGGGCTCAGTGCCTGTCATGGGACACCAGTTCAGCACTTAGGCTGAGCACTATGACATGATGGAACAGATGCCATGTGTTAGCAAATGAGCTCAGCTGCAGAGACCAGCCTCGGCAGGGAGGTCAACAAGGACAATGCAGACAATAATGAGACCCAAAGTGATGAGACTGTGAAAATGGAGAAGAAGGGGAAATGTGACTGACAATTGGATGGTGAAAACTTGGTACAAGAGACAGAGAAGTGAAGGAAAATGGATGAGTAACAAAGGAACCCTTAACAGATGGTCCCAGGTTTACCAGGTATAACTTATAAAAGGAACGAGATTGCATTGTTCCTCAACATTCACTCCTCAGGTGATAACAGTCAGACTTGGTGCAGCCCAGCAAACATTTATAGAGCATTTATGACACACTGACCCTGCTTGTGATAGGTTGTTGTTGTTAAGTGACTTTGAGTTGGTTCTGACTCATAGCGACCCTGTATATGGGTTTCCGCCAACCTTGTGGTTCAAATCAACCTTTAGGTCCAGTTCTTTTCCTATAGCATCACACTAGGGCTGCTCAGGAACATACACTCCATGGGTCTGAGTTCCCTTGATTCCCAGTGGAAGAGTTTTTTTCTTTCCTATAAAGCAACTTGGAACAACCCACTGTGATTTTGACTCTCTGTAACACTTCCAAGAGATGCGGTGTATGTCTGCAGCAGCAGCAGAACCCTGTACTGCAGAAAGTTGGCTGTTAACAAGCCTTGTGTTTAGAAACCATGGTGGTTTATTCATCTGATACAACACACATTTTGAAGGACAGATTAAGGAAAAGCTTGTCCATTTGAATCCAAGTAAGGTAAAAGATAACTAAAAGTAGATGGCTTCATGGCTCTTAATTTTTGCCCTGCATGAATCAGAAAAGGGATCAACACATTTTCTGTACTCAGCATTGGTTTGTAAAGTCAATTGTTGCAAAGTCAGAAATCATTTGAAAACCAATTCCCTACATAGTCTCTCCAAATGAGACACTAGATTTGAGGATTGGAGCCTGTTTAGAGGGTTGCACAATTCGGCTTTTAGGCAGAGCTGAAGCCAGGTTGGGCATTACATGAAAGGGAAGAAAGGGCAAGTTAGCCCTTTGAGTAGGCTGAGCCTCTTGATGTCTTTGAACTCTCATTTCCTTGTAGCCTTCTCAGCTCTAAGGCTGTACTCCCCTCTTGGGGATGAGAGAGGTTAGCTCTCATACACCTGGCAGCAGGTTCCAGAGACATCTTGGCAACGATGACAAGGAATTTTCACAAGTGGAGAGACCCTGTGCAGTTCCAGCAGAAACTCACAGCCAGCAGTCTCCTACACAGCCAAGCCCAGCTCCCAAGAAAAGAGTAATTAGATTAGTCTAACAAGATTTGTCCTGTCAGAAAGCAAGTTTTATTTTTACCCTAGAGCCCATGATCTTCTAGGTGTTTGCAAATTGGGGAATTATTTTTAACCAATGTAGAAATAAAGTTATTCCACTTTGGCTTCTTGCCTGCCCTTCCCACATGGTATTGGCTCTGGCCACTGGAGCCCGGCTGACCTTTGTAGAGGCTGGACTGAGCTGGAAGCTTGCCTGTGCCACTTTCAAACTACACGAATCTAGACAACACTTTTTTTTTTTTTTAATCCTCTCTGGGTCTCCATCTTCTTATATGCAAAATACCTAGGGTTTCACTAGATGGTTTGTCTGTGGATCATAACAAATTGTGGATAGTATTGTGCAGCATGAGTATGCCAGACATTTTATTGTGCTCATGAGGAACCTGAGCATAGACCAAGAGATGCATTGACACATAGGTAGCAGCAATGGGCTCAAATATAACAATAATTGTGAAGATGGCCCAGGAGCGGGCAGTGTCTCATCCTGTTGTGCAAAGGGTTGCTATGGGTTGGAACCAATTTGACAGTACCTAACAACTAAAATATGTAGATGATGCAACCTTTCTTCTTGCAACTGATACAGGACTTGAAGCTCATACTGATGAAAATTTACGTGCTATTTTCTATCACCTTATACTCATGTGAAAGCTGGGCAATAAGCAAGCAAGACTGAAAAACTGATGACTTTGAATTATGGTGTTGGCAAAGAATATTGAATGTATCATGGACTACCAGAAGAGCAAACAAATATATGTTATTAGTACAGCCATAATGCCCCTTATAAGAAGGATAGCAAGACTTGGTCTCAAATACTATGGATATGTCATCAAGAGTGATAAATCCCTAAAGTGTTGCTATTGTTGTTGTTGTTGTTAGGTGCCATCGAGTCGGTACTGGCTCATAGTGTACTGTACTGACTCATAGTGACCCTATGTACAACAGAACATAATATTGTCCAGTCCTGAGCCAACCTTACAATCGTTGCTATGCCAGAACCCATTGCTACACCAACTGTGCCAATCCATCTTGTTGGGAGTCTTCCTCTTTGTCTCTAACCCTCCACTTTACCAAATGTGATATCCTTCTCCAGTATCTGGTCCCTTCTGATAATACATCCGAAGTATAAGAGAAAAAGTCTGGCCATCCTGGCTTCCAAGGAGCACTCTGGGTGTACTTCTTTGAATACAGATTGGTTTGTTCTTTTGGCAGTCCATGGTACTTTCAATATTCTCCTCCAACACCATAACTCAAATGCATCAATGCTTCTGCCAGTTTCCTTATTCACTGTCAAACTTTCACATGAATATGAGGCAATTGAAAATACCATGGCTTGGGTCAGACACACCTTAGTCCTCAAACTGACATCTTTGCTTTTCAACACTTTAAAGAAGTCTTGTGCAGAAGATTTGCCTAATGCAATACATCTTTTGATTTTTTTTGTCTGCTGCTTCCATGAGTATTGGCTGATTTGAGCAAAATGATGCTTGTGACAACTTCAATCTTTTCTCCACTGATATGGATGCTCTTTATTGGTTCAGTGGTGAGGATTTTTGTTTTCTTTACATTGAGGCAACCCATACTGGAGGCTGTGGTCTTTGATCTTTATCAGTAAATATTTTAAGTCCTCTTCACTTCCAGCAAGCAAGGTTGTATCATCTGTATATTGCAGGTTGTTAATGAGTCTTCCTCCAATCCTGATGCCACATTTTTCTTCATATAATCTAGCTTCTTGGATTATTTGTTCAGCATACAGACTGAATAAATATGGTAAAAGAATACAACCTTGTTGCACACATTTCCTAATTTTGAACTATTAGATGTTTCATTGTTCTGTTTGCACAACTGCCTCTTGGTCTATGTACAGATTCCTCATGAGCACAATTCAGTGTTCTAGAATACTCATACTTCAAAATGTTTTCCATAGCTTATCAGGATCCACACAATCAAAAGCCTTTGTGTAGTCAATAAAGCACAGGTAAACATTTTTCTGGTATCCTCTGTCAGCCAAGATCCATCTGATGTTCCACGTCCTCATCTGAATCTGGCTTGAACCTCTCTGGAAGTTCTCTGTCAATGTATGGTTGCAGCCATTTTTGTACTACGTCTACTAAAACTTTACTCACCTGGGATATCAGTGATATTGTCTAATGATTTCTGTATTCCATTGGGTCACCTCTCTTAGGAATGGGCACAAATATGGATATCATTCAGTCAATTAGCCAGGTAATTGTCTTCCAAATTTCTTGGCATAGATGAATCAGTGCCTCCAGTGCCACATCAGTTTGTTGAAAGATTTCAATTTGTATTCCATCAATTCCCAATGCCTTGTTCTTTACCAATGCCTACCAACACCTTAGACTTCTTCCTTCAGTATCATTGGCTCTTGATCATATGCTACCTCTTCAAATGGTTGAACATCAACCACTTCTTTTCTGTACAGTGACTTTGTGTATTCCTTCCATGGTCTTTTGATGATTTTTGCATCATTCAAAATTTTGCCCATAGAATCCTTCAATACTTCAAGTGGAGGTTTGAATTTTTTCTTCAGTTTCCTCAGCTTGAGAAATGCTGAGTGTGTTCTTCCCTTTTGATTTTCTAACTCCAGGTCTTTACACATTTCATTATAATATTTGACCTTGTCTTCTTTAACTGACCTTTTGAATATTTTGTTCAGCTCTTGTACTTCCTCAGTTTTTCCATTTGTTTTAACATCTCTGTGCTGGAGAACAATTTTCAGGGTCTCTTCTGACATCCATTTTGATCTTTTCCTTCTTTCTTGTCTTCTTAATGAGTTTTTGCTTTCTTCCTGTATGATGTTCTTGATGTCATCCCACAACTCCTCTGGTCTTTGGTCTTTAGTGTCTAATGCATCAACTCTGTTCCTCAGATGATCTATAAATCCAGATGTAATATATTCCAGGTCATATTTTGACTCTCGTGGACTTGCTTTAATCCTCTTCAGCTTCAGTCTGAATTTGCATATGAGCAATAGATGGTCTGTTCCACAGTCTGCCCCTGGCCTTGTTTTGGCTGATGATATGGAGTTTTCCCACCACCTCTTTCCACAGATGTAGTCAATTTGATTTCTTTGTATTCCATCTGGTGAGATATTTTCAATAAAGAAGTATTGGTCTTGCAAAATTCTGTCATGAGGTCTTCAGCATCATTTCTATCACCAAGGCCATATTTTCCAACTACTGATCCTTTTTCTTTGTTTCCAACTTGTGCATTCTAATCGACAGTAATTATCAATACATCTTGATAGCATGTTTGATCAATTTTAGACTGAAGAAGCTGGTAGAATTCTTCAATTTCATCATCAATGGCTTTAGTAGTTGGTGTGTACATTTGAATAATAGTGATATTAACTATTCTTCCTTTTAGGCGCATGGATATTATCTTATCACAGACACTGTTGTGCTTCATGACTGATCTTGATATATTCATTTCAATGATGAATGAGGCATCATTCTTCTTCAATTTGTAAATCATGTGATTGTATAGTAAATCAGCATAGTAAATCATGTGATTGTCAGACTCAAAATGGCCAATATGAGTCCATTTCAGCTCACTAATGCCTAGGATATCAATGTTTATGTGTTCCATTTCATTTTTCACAATTTCCAGTTTTCCCAGGTTCATACTTCATACATTCCATGTTCCTATATTAATGCATGTTTACAGCTTTTTCTCTTCATTTTGAGAGAGTTGTGCCCCATTAGCAAATGAAGGTCCTGGGATCGTCACTCCATTCAGCTTTACTTTACAGAGGTAACTCTTCCACAGTAAGACAAACTGACAGACAAGTGGTGGAATCCCTTAAGTGGGCCAGTGAAAATGAGCAAGATGAAGTGATTACAGTGGTTACACCAATGAGCTAAAACACAGAAATTATTTTGAGGATGGCACAGGACTGGGCAGTGTTTCAGTCTGTTTTACATAGGTTGCTATGAAAGAAAAGTACTATAAGCTTCAAAATCCACTGAAGATACTGCAGTATTAGCTTCTTCTTGTTGTTAGGTGCCGTCAAGTTGGTACCAACTCACAGCAATCCTATGCACAACAGAACAAAGCCCAGTCCTGCACCAACCTCACAGTCATTGCTACACTTGAGTCCACTGCTGCTACTACTGTGTCAATCTATCTCATTGGGGGTCTTCTTTTTCTCTGGCCCTCCACTTTACTAAGCATGATGTCCTTCTCCAGGGACTGGTCACTCCTGATAATATGTCTGAAGTATGAGAGATGAAGTCTTCTCATCCTGGCTTCTAAGAAGCATTCCGGCTGTACTTCTTCCAACACAGATTGGTTTATTCTTTTGACAGTCCATGATACTTTTACTATTCTCCTCCAATATCATAACTCAAATGCATCAGTTCTTCTACAGTCTTCCTTATTCTCTGTCCATACATACGTTTTTAAAGTTTAAACGTTTGAAAAATTCCTTTTTCTCATCTAGAATGTGCATTCATAGAGATGCTTTCTGAGTATTTTTGCTGTCTTCTCTTTCCCCTGAATCCAGGATCATGCTAGAGATCAAAGGGTAAGCAGACATTTGCCTAGTGTTTCTTAGGGTATCTTGAAAACTTCTCAAGTTAATTTGCTTCTGACTATTATCTCCTGCAGGCACTGAATTGTTGGCTAAGACTCTGTGTAGGTCTGATGATGGTTATCTGAATTCTCAGGCTAATAGTCTATGACTCCAGGTGCAGAGAGAAATTGTACAAAGGAAATGAATACTGTGGACTAGCCTCCTAAGTGAGGGGAGAGGAAGCCCAGCTGGAGCCATTTAAAGTGAGTTAAGTGCTCAAACATACAGCATCATTCGGCCCCTGGGGCTGACCAGACTGTCTGACACAGACTCATAGCCCAGCCTATCCCAAAGGCCCACTCTGCAGGTGATCCTCTTGTCAGCTTTCTAGGAACAGATGGGCAGGACTAGTGTGTGCAAGAAGCAAATGCAGGCCAGGCCTTTGTGGAACTCCTAAGAGGCTCCCTGGGAAACAACCCCTGGGCTGGGGATGGAGAGGGGCTTATTGTTCCCCAGCTTCCCAGGGACACTTAAGCCAGGCACCATAGGGGTGGTAGCAGGTGAGGACTTCAAAGGGATCCTTCCTGTTTCCATCAGGTGGCATTCAGAGTTAGGAGGAGGGTGTTGTAAACCTGATGGAGAGAGAAATTAAGGCAGAGGGAAGAGAAGGGGAGGGAGAATGGAGGAACAGGAACAACAAAGATGCCAAGTCCTCATCTTCTCAGTTCCTCTGGGTTTGACCCTCAGCTCCTGCTGATCTCCAGGTCCTGGGAAGACACTTATGCCTCCTCCCAACTCCTAGTGGAGCCGAACTCCTGTATTCCCAGGCCGGCTGCCATGGAAAATTCCCCCTCCTTCAATTATGGTCCACCTCTTTGTTAGAAGCTCTTTGTTAGAAGCAAGGCAAAGGGGATAGGGGATGACTTGACTTCTCACAGACATCTCTATAGCAAAAAGCCGAAGTAAATACCAGGTCCTGGTTCAGAGCATCCAGTGTGATTCAGAGCTGTCTACCTTCGAGGAGTCCATCTGCTGCCTTGTCTCCCAGCAGCTGCTGAGCCAGGTTCAGGCCTATCAAACAATAGCTGACTCCAGACCTGTGTGCTCCGGCACCCAAGCCAGGGGCCTGGAAACAGCATGCTGCTTTGCCTTTTAGCAGGCAGGGGATGAGTACAGCAGGAGGGAAAGCCAATGCTTGAGCTGAGTGCCCCAGCTGCACTCTCCCCCAGGGAGCCAAGCCCCAGTGTGCACATTCATCTTTGCCATTGACTGAGCTTTCCTTTACTGTCTTGCCTTCCTTCCTAAAGTCAGCTCAGGGTCAGGAGAGGGTGGAGTGGTCTGAGAGAACAAACAGAGGAGCATCACAACCAGGAGCAGAGACAGAAGGTTATGGGTGGCACCTATGGTTTACCATTTGAATTCACCCAGAGGCACTACAGAAGAAAGATGCCTAGCAATCTGCTTCTCTAAAGGTTGTTGTTGTTAAGTGCCATCAAGTCAGTTCCAACACATAGTGACCACGTAGAGATTTCCGAGGAGTGACTGGTGTGTTTGAATCACCAACCTTGTTCAAATCCACCTTGCAGTCCACTGCTTATCTTATAGTGCCATGCTAGTCATACTAAGATTGTTGTTGTTGTTAAGTGCCGTCAAGTCGATTCTGACCCATAGCGACCCTGTATAGGGTTTTCGAGGAGCAGCTGGTGAGCCTGAACTGCCGACTTTTCAGTTCCAATGGCTTTGCAGTCTGGCGCATTAACCCACAGTACCACACCAGGGATCCATTCCTAAGATTACAGCCACAAAATCCTGGGAAGCTTTTCTCCTCTGCAACACATGGAGTCTCCTAAATCACAAATCAACAACAAAAGGAAAATCAACAATAGGTCCCAAGATCATCCACTTTCCACCAGAAGGACTTAGAAAAAAACAGACAGTAAAAACAGTGAGGGCTACACATAAGCCAAGCTGATGGGTAGACAAGCTTCATGAGTTGTGGAACTAGGACACTGGTCCATGAATTCAGGCAGCATAAAACATTTGTCATCACATTTTCAATGTTGTTGTCAAATGGTTCTGACTCATAGTGACCCTGTATAGGATTCCCAAGGAGCTGCTGGTGCATTTGAACCGCCAACCTTGAGGTTCAAACTGACCTTGCTGTCCAGTGATTTATCCTACAGTATCACACCAAGAGTTCTCACATTTTCAATTGTTTTTGTTGTTGTTGTGAAGTGTCAAGTCGGTTTCGACTCATAGTGACACTGTATAGGGTTTTCAAGGAACAGCTGGTGGATTTGAACTGCCAACCTTATGGTTCACAGTCCAGTGCTGATCCTACATCGCCACACCAACAGTCCATGTTGTTGTTAAGTGCCATTGAGTTGGTTCTGACTCATAGAGATCTTGTATAGGGTTTCCAAGGAGTGGCTGGTGAGCTTGAATGTTGACATTGAGGTTCAAACTGGTAGTCTGGTGCATTGACCCACAGTGCCACACCAGGATTCCCATGAAGAGTCCATAGTGACTAGTTAATCAGGGACATGAGGTAATGGGACCAGACCTGCTGGGGGGCTGGCAGATGAAGCACTAGCCTCATGCATCTGTGGAGAGCTAAATATGGGAACTTCAAAAAGAAGCACAGCTTGTCCCTTACCAAGCAGCCAGTCAGAGTTCTCCAAACAGTAGCTATTTCAATAACAATGCAGGAACCTTCCATGCTTCCAGCTTAGGGAAGGACCAAGTTGTTCTTCATGAAGGCAATTTGCCCTCAAATGTGATTTTTTTAAAAAAATTTAAATTAAAAAAAAAAAGTTTTGTTGTGATTTTTGTGAAAGTTTAAAGCAAATTGGTTTTTCATTCAACAATCCATGCACGTTTTGTTTCATGACATTGATTGCAATCCCCACAATGTAACAGCACTCATCCCGCTGCCTCTCTGTGTTTCCCATTTCCAGTCATCCTTCTTTCCTATCCTTTCCTGTCTTCTGAGCCTTATCCCTGCATAAATCCTGCCTTTTTGATGACATATATTTGAGCCATGGGGTGAGTTCTGTTCCAGGCCTGAAGAATTACTAGAGGTTAAATCTCAGGAGCTCCACCAGTCCCTATCAGAGACCAGCAAGGCTGGTCTTTTTGATGATTTAATTTTTGCTCCACATTTTTCTTCCTTTTAATACAATCTATTGTGATCCCTTTCAGAATTGTCAACAGTGGTAGTTGAGCATTATCGAGTTCTTCTGGTCTCAGAGTCATAGAGGCTGAGGTTTGTGTGGTTCATTCGTCTTTTGGACTGGTTGTTTCCTTGTGTTTTTTTTTTTTTTTTTATTGTCTTCATTCTTCACAGTTTCATACAGGAAGAAACCTTATGAAGTTGCAGTTCAGATGGCTGCTCACAAACTTTCAAGAGCCCATTTGCTACTCACCAATGTAAGATGTAGAACATTGTCTTTGGGGACTTTGTTATGCCAATTAACCTAGATGTGTCCAGAAACCATGGTTCTGAACATCCAGGTCCTGTAACTCATCATTTTACAGTGTTTGGTTCCTGTTAAGAACTTTTCATAGCTTTACCTCCTGTATGTTCTACTATGTTCATGGATACATTTGTAGCATATATCGATACACATGTAGAAATACCCTCAGTCAAACCTTTATATATTCATGTGTATAGTCCCATTCACCTTTCCACACCTGTTTCCAGAGCTTGTGTGTCTATCTGTTGTTGTTGTTGGTAGGTTCTGTTGAGTTGGTATTGACTCATAGCATCCTTATGCACAACAGAACAAAACACTGCCCGGTTCTGCACTAGTCTCACATCGTTACTAAGCTTGAGTTCCTTGCTGCTGCCACAGTGGCAATCCACATCCTTATCTGAATCAGGCTTAAACCTCTGGCAGTTCCCTGTCATTGTACTATTACAGCCATTTTTGAATTATCTTTAACTAAATTTTACTTTCCTGTGATATTAATGATATTGTCCAATGATTTCCACATTCTTTTGGGTCACCTCTCTTTGGATGGATTGACACAGTGACAGTAGCAATGGCTCAAATGTAGCAATGTTTGTGAGGTTGGCCCAGGACTGGGCAGTGTTTTGTTCTATTCTGCATAGGGTCACTAAGAGTTGGTACCAATTCAATGGCACCTAACAACAACAACATTCAAAGTAAACTACAAAGCACAACTACATGAAACTAAAAGTGGCCTATATAAATGGAAGACTATACCAGGCTTGTGGATAGGAAGACTCAATATTGTAAAAATGTCACTACTACCCAGATTCCATCATCATTTTTTAAAGAGGTGGAAAAATTAAGTACCACTTGATATGGAAAAGAAAGAGACCCTGAATAAGCAAAGCACTACTAAAGAAGAACAAAGAAACAAACCTCACAATCTCCAATCTCAAACCTTATTATACAGCCATATATTGTTACAATGACAGACTAGGAACAGAATTGAGAGCCCAGAAACAAATCTATCTATCTATGGACAGCTGATCATTGACAAAGTATACAATTTTTAGGAGGTCCTAGTCATCTATTTTGTCTTCTACTATTCGTGTGAGCTCCTAAGCTTGTCACTATTTTTTCATTGATGATCTTTATAGTTCTGGGTTTTTAATTTAGATCTTTAATTCACATTGAATTTGTTTTTGTATATGGTGTGAGATATGAGAGAACACTCAACAAAACAAAAATTTGGGGTCTTGTTAGATATAGGTCATATTTCATTTTTCTCCAAATGGATTTTCAGTTTTGCTAGTATAATTTATTAAAAAGACTATCTTTTCCCCATTTAAGGTGATTTGGTCCTTTGCTTGACTCTATATAGAAAATTTTATGTTTGGGTTCTCAATTCTGTTCCGTTGATCTATGTATCTATCCTTGTACCAGTATCGGGCTGTTTTGCCCACTGTAGTTGTGTAACAGATTTTGAGATCAGGGAGTGAGAGATCTCCAATTTTGTTCTTCTAAAGTAATGCTTTGCTTATCTGAGTTTTTTTTTCTTTTCTCTGTAACATTAGTGATCAGTTTTTTTGTGGGTTTTTTGTTTTTTTTTTTTTTTTTCATCTCTTTAAATTTCAAGATGTTCACTTTGCACCCGGCTGGTTGGCAAAGATTGCCTGCCTACTTCGGTCAGAGCCAACTCTAGAGGGTTGGAGCAGGTCTCACCTGAATCTAGTTGCTGGGATTGGTGTGAATAGCTTCCAGTTTACTTTGATGGGGCTTATACTGTTATGCTCACCTCCGTACAGCTCTGACTACTGGGAGAGAGTGAGTTTCCCTGAGGGTGTAAGCTGGTGGGGACCAACCACATCTCTGGTAACCAGAGGAGTGTGGGGAACAATAAAAAAAAAAAAAAAAAAAATCACACTTTTATCTCTGTACATCACTGGTATGTTTCTGCAATGTCAAATATATTGTCTTTTCTTAAAAGTCACTCAGTATTATTTAAGATGGCCATGCTGCATTTGGTTGGCTGGCATAGATCACCAGTCTGGTTCCTTTTATTGCTACCTCTGTTCAGCTTCCTCTTCTAGTAAGCATTCAGTCTACTTCTCTATCCCTACATCTGAAACTCAGGGCTCTAGGACTATAATCTGCATCTGTTTCATTTGCTGTCCTTTATTTTTGTGGTAGAGGGTCTGTATAGCGTACTGCCTAATGTGCCATCTTATCGCCTCCTCCTGATTATAATATTTCTTGGTGACTGTCTTTTGAAGTTTATTCTGTATGGAATTTTTTGGGCTTCTTTAAATGGTATCTTTTTGTCTTTTATGATATTAGGGAAGTTTTCTTCCAAAAACTCTCTAATAACTTTTTGATGGGCTTTTTATTTTCTGGCTTATTAATTTTTTGTTTCCTCTTTCTGTCTTGGAATTTCAATTAACTATGTTATTCCACTTGATGGTGACCCACATAATTCTTAGGCTTTCTTTTATTTCCTGTCATTTTTCTTTTTACTGATTGTTCTTTTTAAAAGATTAGTATACAGAGATTTGTCTTAAATTTTACTAATTCTGCCTTCCATTGATTACATTCTACTCCTTTACCTTTCCAATGTGTTATATATTTTTGAAATTTTAATGTTAATCTTCTGGATTTCTAGTCTTTATTTTTGTATGGTTTCTAATTTTTTTAGAGTTTTGCCTGTGCTTTGTTTTCCTGGATTTTATATGATTTTCTTGATGGTGTCTTTGTTTCTTTGATCTCTTTCTTAAATCTGCTAAAGAGTCCTAAATATGAATTTTTTTACTTCTTTACAAGGTAATTTCAATATCATGTCTTCCTCTGAAAGATCCTCTGTCCCTATATTTTGGCCACTTGCTTAAGTCATTTTGTCCTTCTGTGTATGTGACTTAAAATTGTCTGTTGTCTCCAAGACATTGTGATGGTATTTTATTTATTTGTTGATTACATGTTGTTTTGCTTGACATCGAATTTTTGTTTTAATAAATCTGGGAATTAGGTTGACTGTACTATTCTCATCACTAGTTTGGCAACATTAGAATGATCACCAACTGTGTCTGAGTGGATATGTTAGTGGATGGGAATGTGGGTATAAGTTTATGATCACTGGTTATGTAGAGCAGCTCAGGCCAGGCTGGGTGGGTGTTGATCAGTGTTTATCATTGATCCAGTGTTGCTGGAGTAAACTCAACCAGTGTGTGGAGCAATGTGTGTAGCGGATATGGCTGGATAGACTTCCTGAATCCTAATAGGGAACAAAGCAAAAAAGGGAGTGGGGGAAGGAAGAAGCAAAAGAAAACAACTGACTAGACGACAACTATTTTGATTTGAACAATAGTCCTATAAATTAAACTAATTAGATGAAATGGTCAAATTCCTTCAAGGACAAAAACAATCAAAACTTATTCAAGAAAAAAAATGGATATTGTGAATAGATGCATACCTATTAAAGGAATGTTATTTGTAGTTAAACAAAGAAAATTATAGTTACAGATAGTTTAATTGGTGAGTCTACTAAACATTTAAGAAATAAATACTACAAATTCTATGCAATCTCATCCAACATTTAGAATTAAGAATACTTTTCAATTCATTTTTATGAAGCCAGCATTATGCTGATTCTAAAGACATTACAATATCCTTCATGAACGTAAGCACAAATTTTCTTAAAAATATATCACAAATATATTAAAAAGGCAATACATTATGGCTAAGTGAAAAATACTTCAGAAAGTAAAGTATTTCAATATTTGAAATGCAATCAGTGTAATTCACTATATTAGCAGACTAATGAAGAAATGTCATGATCATTTCAATAGATGCAGAAAAGACATTTGACAAAATCCAACATCCAGTCCTGCTTCAGAAAAAAAAAAACAAAAAAACTAAGAGAACTAGGAAGACAGGGAATTTTTTAACCTGATAAAGAGTGTACTCACCAGTCTCTCCTTGGAAACCCTATAGAGGACCGCTATGAGTTGGAACCGACTCGACGGCACGTAACAACAAATATATATATATATAGTTGTTGCTAAGTGCTGTTGAGTCGGTTATGACTCATATCAACACTGTGTAGGGTTTCCATGTAGTAGCCTGCTGGTTTTGAACTGCCAACCTTGCAGTTAGCAGTCCAGTGGTTATCCTACAGTGCCACTCCATATGCATATGGAGTCCTGGTGTGACACTGTAGGATAAGCACTGGACTGCTAAGTGCACTACCCACAAGTTTGGCAGTTCAAACCCACCAGCCTCTCTTGGAAGCAACAACAATAACATATATGCATATATGTCTTTTATAACTAGCATCATATTTAATAGTGCAGGACTGAATGTTTTCTCCAAAGATTAGGAAGAATGGTAAGAATATCTTCTCTCACCACTTCCATTCAATATCAAAATAAAAGTCTAAGTCAGTGCAATAGGGGAAGAGAGAAAACCATCTCTGTTCATTGATGACATAATTTCAACGTAGAAAATCTCAAAGAATCTACAGAATCAACTACAACTAAGAAATGAGTTTAGCAAAACACAAAATGCATGAATCAATTCTATTTCTATATATCAATAGTAATTTGAAAATAACGTCATTTATAACGCATCAAAGAAAATGAAATACATTGATGTAAATATTGCATGTATAATATAATATATAGGCAGGATTTGTATGGTGAAAACAAAAAACATTACTGAAAGGAAACCCAAAAGAAAGAAAGAAGACATATATTGCATTTATGGATGGAAAGGGGAAAGACTCATGTTGTTAAGATGTGAGTTTTCCCCAAATTGTTCTATAGATTCAGGTCAATTTTAATCAAAATCACAGCAGGCATTTCTGTTGTTGTTTTTGTTAAGTGCCGTTGAGTTGATTCCAACCCATAGCGACCCTGTATAGGGTTTCCAAGGAGCAGCTGGTGGGCATTTCTGTAGAACTTGTCAATTTAGAGAATGGGTCAACAAACTGTGGCACAACTTACCATGAAATTTTGTTAGTTGCCATGGAGTCCATTTCAACCTGCATGTGCAGAATGCAACTACTCCGTAGGGTGGTCAAGGCCACGACCTTTTGGAAACAAGTTGTCAGGCCCTTCCTCTGAAAGGCTTCTGGATGAGACATTGTGTCTTAATTATCAGAAATACTACAAGTGGATGGTTTTAACAAACAGAAATGTATTCTTTCACATTTTGGGAAGCTTGCTTTTGTTCTTGTTGTTGTATTGTTAAGTGATGTCAAGTTGGTTCCAACTCCTAGTTAGATGCTGTCTTTTACAACATCAGTCTTTCTCCATTTATCATGATATTATTTATTGGTCCAATTTTCTTTGATCTTCATCAGTAAGTAACTCCTCCACACTTTCAGCAAACAAGGTTGTATCATCTGCATATCTGTTATAATCCACACAGTCAAATGCCTTTGCATAGTCAATAAAATACAAGTAAACATTCTTCAAGTATTCTTCCTTTCAGCCAAGAACCATCTGGTGCCTTCAATTATATCTCTATTTCATGTCCTCTTCTGCATCCAGCTTAAATTTCTGACAGTTCCCTGTAGATGTACTATTGTAGATGCTTTTGAAATATTTTCAGCAAAATTGTTCTTGCATGCAATATTCATGATATTGTTTGAAGACTTGCACATGCCATTGTCTTCTGATTCCAACTTGAGTTTCTGGAAGCTCCCTATCTATGTACTGATGCAATCATATTTTAATTGTCTTCAGCAAAATTTTACTTGCATGTGATAATAATGATAATGTTTGATACGTTCTGCATTCCACGAGGTCACCTTTCTTTTGAATTGGCACAAATATGGATCTCTTCTAATCTGTTGACCAGATAGCTGTCTTCCAAATTTATTAGTATACATAAGTGAGTGCCTCCAGTGCTGCATCAGCATGTTGAAACATTTCATTTGGTAGTCCTTCAATTCCTGAAGCTTTGTTTTGTTTTTCACAAGTGTCTTCAGTACAGCTTGGACTTCTTTCAGTAACATCAGTTCTTGATCATACAGTACCTCTTGAAATGATTGAACATTGACCAATTATTTTTGGTACAGTGACTTTGTTTGTGTGTGTTTTATCTTCTTTTGATGCTTCTTTCATCATTCAATACTTTACCCTTGGAATTCTACAACATTGAAAAGTGAGGCTTGAATTTTTTCTTTCTTTCTTTTTTTCAGTTTGAGAAATACTGAGTGTATTCCCTTTTGATTTTCTAACTCCAGGTCTTTACACATTTCATTATAATACTTGGCTTTGTCTTCTCAAGCTACTCTTCAAAATTTTCTGTTCAGCTCTTTTACTTCCTTATTTCTTCCAGTTGCTTCTCTACATTCAAGAACAAGTTTCATTGCCTCTTCAGACATCCATATTTGGTCTTTTATTTACTTTGTATCTTCTTAATAACCTTTTGCTTTCTTCCTATATGATATTCTTGCTGCCATCCCACAACTTTTCTGGTCTTCAGTCATCAAGTGTCTAATGCATCATATCTGTTCTTGAGATGATTTCTAAATTCAAATGGAATATACAGGAAGTCATATTTTGTCTCTCATGGACTTGTTTTAATTTTTTTCAGCTTCAGTCTGAACTTGCATATGAGCAATGGATGCTTTGTACCATAATGATTTTGATTACACATGTGTAATCTCCTTTTAGGTTGTTGAAAAAAGGTATTTATAATGAATAAAGTCAATGGTCTTGCAAACATCTATCATGTGATCTCTAGCATCATTTCTATTACCAAAGGCATATTTTCCTTCCTCTTTGTTTCCAACTTCCACATTCCAAGTAATTATCAGTGCATCTTGATTGCATGTTTGGTCAATTGAAGATTGATGAAGTCAATAAAATTCTTCAGTTTTATCATCACCAATTTTCATGGTTGGTGAATAAATTTGAATAATAATGGTCTTCCTTATAGGCATATGGATATCATCCTATCATAGACACCATTTTTCTTCAGAATATATCTTGAAATGTCCTTTTTGATGATTAATGTGTTGTCATTCCTCTTCAGCTTGTTGTTCCTGCACAGTAAACCATATGATTATCTGGCCAAAAATTGCCAATAGCAGTCCATTTGAACTCATGCATGCCTAGGATATAGATCTTCAGATGATCCATTTCATTTTTGACAACTATCAATTCTTTAAGATTCATGCTTCACACATTACATGCTACTATTATTAATGAATGTTTGCAATTATTTCTTCTCATTTAGGCTGTATCCTATCAGCAAATGAAGATCTTGAAAGTTTGGGAGGCTAGGAATCTAAATTCAGACTGCTGGCTCTAGGGTAAGGCTTTATGTTTTTATAAACTCTAGAACAAGTTCTTGTCTCCTTTCAACATCTGTAAACTCAGTTTTCCTTAGAGAACTTTTTGTGCATTGGCATCAATCTTCCTCTGGATCGAGGAGCTTCACAGTGCAGAGACCCTAATTCCACTCTTGGTTCATTTTCCTGGGTGCTAGTAGGTTTCTCTCTCTGCTCATTACTCTCATTTTATCACTTGTAAAATTAAAGATGGTGTGGGCCACACCCCAGGGCACTTCCCTTACACTGGGTAAGGGCTATGAAAGGACTAAAAGTAAGGCATCTCAACCTAATCTTAATTATTTATCACAGAAGATCACATCATATGAAATAATCACATAACTGCCATATTACATTACATAACTGATAAACCACTAAAGTTGGAACTAAAAAGGAAAGATCAATAGTTGGAAAATATGGCCTTTGTGATAGAAATTATGCTAGAGATCACATGATAGAATTTTGTAAGACCAATGACTTGTTCATTGCATATAGGTTTTGGAAAATACCATAAAAGGTGACTATACTCAAGGACCTTATCAGAGATGATATACGGAAACCAGATTCAGAAAAGGATGTGGAATGAGGGACATCATTACTGACATCAGAAAGATCTTGGTTGAAAGCAAAGAATACCAGAAAGATGTTTATCTGTGCATTATTGGCTATGCAAAGGCTTTTGAATGTGTGGGCTATGACAATCTATGGACATTATGAAATATGAGTATTATGGAATCCTTAATTGTGCTCATGAGGAACCTGTACATAGACCAAGAGGCAGTCATTTGAACAAAACAAAGGGATGCTGAATTGTTTAAAATTAGGAAAGGTAAGTTCCGGGGTTGTATTCTTTCACCATTCTTATTAAATCTGTATGCTGAGCAAATAATACGAGAAATTGGAATATATGAAAAAAATGTGGCACCAGGCTTGGAGGAAGACTCATTAACAAACTGTGATATGCAGATGATAGAATCTTGGTTGCTGAAAGTGAAGAGGACTTAAAAATTTTACTGATAAGAATCAAAGACCACATCCTTTTGTATGGATTGCATCTCAATGTAAAGAAAACAAGAATCTTCATTGTGGGACCAGTAAACAACATCTATAAAAAGGGAGAAAAAATTCAAGCTGTCAAAGACATTGTTTTGTTCAGATCAACCATCAACACTCATGGAAGCATCAGCCAAGAAATCAAACAATATATTACATTAGGCATATCTTCTGAACAAGACTTCTTTGAAGTGTTAAAGAGCAAAGATGTCAGTTTGAGAAAAAAGGTGTACCTGACCCAAGTCATGGTATTTTCAATAACCTCATACGCATGTGAAAGTTGGACAGTGAATAAGAAAAACGGCAGAAGAATTTATGCATTTGAGTTATGGTGTTGGAGAAGAATATTAAAAGTACCATGAACTGCCAAAAGAACAACTAGATCTGTGTTGGAAGAAGTACACCCAGAGTGCTCCTTGGAAGCCAGAATGGCCAGACTTCATCTCTCATACTTCAGACACATTATCAGGAGGGACCAGTCACTGAAGAAGGATATTACATTTGATAAAATGGAGGGTTGGAGAAAAAGAGGAAGACCCTCAACAAGATGAGTTGGCACAGCGACGGCAGCGATGGACTCAGGCATAGCAATGACTGTGAGATTGCTGCAGGACTGGGCAGTGTTTTGTTCTGTTGTGTATAGGGTCTCTATGAGTTGGTACTGACTCAATGGCACCTAACAACAACAACAAATGGCCCTGGTGTGGCACTGCAAATTAATGCACTGGACTGAAGGTTCGGTTTGAACCATAAGGTTGGCAATTTAAACTCCCAGCTGCTTTTCGGAAACCCCATAGAAGGTCGCTTGAGTTAAAACTGACTCAATGGCACATAACAACAACAACAACAATGGTGGAAAAACTCAATATCATCAAAAGAAGACAAAAAAGAAAGAGAAGACCAAAATAGATGTCAGAGAGACTCTAAAACTCATGTGTTTTCCAATGTAGAGATGCTATAGTGAATGAAAGAAACGAGGAGGTAAAAATGCTAAACAGAAA
>NW_006408834.1:3026611-3039925 GCF_000296735.1 Chrysochloris asiatica
ATAAAACATTTATTAAAAAGAGAAAGAAATTGTCAATGTTCAACCATTTCAAGAAGCAGCAAATGATCATGAGCCAAGGGCACTGAGGGATGAAGTCCAAGCTGCACTGAAGGTGTTGGCAAAGAACAAGACTCTAGGAATTGATGGAATACAAATTAAAATCTTTGAACAAACTAATGCAGTGCTGGAGGCGTTTATCTATGCCAAGAAATTTGGAAGACAACTGCCTAGCCAACCATTTGAAAAAGATCTATATTTGTGCCCATTCCAAAGAGAGGTGACCCAATGGAATGCTGAATACATCAAACAATATCATTAATTTCATATGCAAGTAAAATTTTACTGAAGATATCCAAAATGGCTGCAATAGTACATCAACAGGGAACTTCCAGAGGTTCAAGACAGATTCAGATGAGGATGTGGAATGAGGGACATCATTGCTGATGTCAGATAAATCTTGACTGAAAGTAGAGAACACCAGAACATTTACTTGTAATTTACTGACTATGCAAAAGCTTTCAAGTGTGTGCATTAACTATGTGACAAACTATGGATAACATTGCAAAGAATGGAGCTCTGGTAGCGTAGTGGTTACGAATCGGGCTGCGAACCTTAAGGTCAGCGATTCGAAACTACCAGCCGCTCCGCGGGAGAAAGATGAGGCTTTCTACTCCCGTAAAGATTTACACCCTCGGAAACCCTGTACAGGGTCGCTATGGGTCGGACCCGACTCGATGGCACTTAACAACAACAACAACAACATACCAACAGGCAGTCATTCAACCAGAGCAAGGGGATACTGAATGGTTTAAAATCAGGAAAGGTGTATGCCAGAGTTGAATTCTTTCACCATATTTATTAAATCTGTATGCTGAGCAAATGATCTGTGAACATGGATTATATGAAGGGGAATATTGCATCAGGATTGGAGAAAGACTCATTAACAACCTAAAATATGCAGATGATACAAGCTTGCTTGCTGAAAGTGAAGAGGAATTAAAATACTTACTGATCAAACTCAAAGACCACAGTCTTCAGTATTGTCACCACTAGACCAATAAATAGCATCTTGATAAATGGAGAAAAGGTCCAAGTAAAAAAACTTCATTTTGCTTGGATCTACAATCACCACTCATGGAAGCAGCAATCAAGAAATCAAACAATGCATTGCATTAGGCAAATCTGCTACACAAAACCTCTCTAAAGTGCTCAAGAGCAAAGATGTCAGTTTCAGGATTAAGGTGTGCCTGGTAAAAGTCATGGTGTTTTCAATAACCTCATATGTATGCTATAGTTGGACAATCAATAAGGAAGACCGGGAAGGATTGATCCATTTTAGTTATGGTGTTGGAGAATACTGAAAGTATCATGGATTACCAGAAGAAGAAACAAGTCTGTGTTGGAAGACGTACAACCAGAATCCTCCTTAGAAGCCAGGATGGTAAGACTTTGCCTCATATACTTTGGACATATTATCAGCAGAGACCAGTCTCTGGAGGACATCATTCTTGGTATAAAGTGGAGGGTCAGAAAAAAAAAGAAAGATACACAACGAGACGGACTGTGTATTGGCAAGTGGCAGCAGCAAAGGGCTCAAGCATAACAATTGTGAGGATGAAGGAAGACCAGGTGGTGTTTCGTTCTGTTGTGCATGTAGTCGCTATGTGTTAGAACCCACTTGACAGCATTTAACAACAACAACAACAAACTACTGAGAATCATGGTCCAGCCAAAAAGGCCCATATTCTGTTGGGGGTGGGGGGAGGACATGATTCAATCCATGACAGATTCAAACCACCAACCTTTTTCAGCTTGTAATCATGTACTTAACTGTTGAATCACCCAGGGACACCATGAAGTACTACTCTGCAAAAGGATACACTATTTATATGCAGAAAAACTCAGATAAACCTGAAATGCATTTTGCTAAATGAAAACTCAGAAATATACATCAAAAGCAATGAATGTTAGTATATGTAAATTTTAAATAATTTTTTTTTTAATTCTGTGACCAGGATTGGTACATACCACAATGATGATAAAAGCATGTGCGTAGTCTTTTTTTTTTTTAATGTTTTATTGTGAATTATGTGATAGTTTACATGGGAGAACATTAGTTTTACATTCATCCTATCGTATATTTTTTCATTGCCATGGTTACAATTCCCTCCATGCATCATCAACCAACCAAAGGGTATATACCCTGCAAACCTGCCCCCCAGTCGTCAGCACACAGCTCCTCTCCCTCTTTTAGTCTAAAGTCCCCAACTGCTCCATCTCTCCACGTCATCGTCTCTGCCTCCATCACAGGCATCACTGCTTCTCTGGGTAGGGTCCCACTCTCCGCTCCTCTCCATTGATGATCCCAGGGACCTCTGAAAAGCATGTGGGTAGTCTTTTAAGGTGCAACAATTGATTTTTCTCCAACTGGAGCAAAGAAGCGTGAAGAAAATCAAAGGTACATGGAAACAATTCATCCAATGGAGTAACGAACCATGCAAACTTCAGTCTCCATGACCCTGAGATCAGAAGAACTAGATGGTTTGTGACTTACATTACAACTGCTCTGAAAGGGATTACATTAGAAGGTCCTGGATAGAGTAAGAGAAAAATGTGCAACAAAATTCAAAATCATGAAAAAAAGACCAGTCTGGAAGCACCAAGACTATGGCCCTCAGTCACCCCTCAGGTCTGGACCTGAAATCATCCCATAGATCAATTTTCAGAAAAGCAATAGACAGATCTGCAAGAGGAACAACAACACTAGAGAGGCACGCACTTAGAATAATCAACCATTTGAGCTCAAAAGGGTAGCAATTACCCAAGTTCAAAATGGTTAGGAAAGAAGGAGGAATGAAAGCAAGAAATGTAGGGAAGAAGTGATTTTGGAGCTATTACATTGTGTTTTTACAATGTGGGGATTGCAACCAATGACATGAAACAAAACGTGTATGAATAGTTGCATAGAAAACTATTTTTTCTGTAAACTTTTACCCAATTCATATATATATATTTTAATGCTGTGGCCAAAGATCTTTCCTACTGACTGGAGGACATGGCCTTGAGGAGTGAGTAGAACTGGTAATGAGGAAGAGACACCTGAGGCAGAAGAAACAGTGTGAACAAAGACATAAAGGCAGAAAAGGGGTGAGTGTCACGGATTATCAGGGCCCAGGGTAGCTTCTTGGCAGGGGTACCTGACCCTTTCACATGTCTGGATTAGACACTCTAGCTCAGACTCTCTGGGGTCACCCATAGAGTCACCCATAGCTCACCCAAACCTTTCCTCTAGCGCTCAAATGGTGACCTCTCCTATTGTCATGATATCAACTAGCCCTAATAGCTATAGGGGTCAAATAAGACTCATAGATTCCAGATTCTATAAGGCAATGAAGAATAAGAGGAAATTCAGGTTCTTTCAGTCCCATCCTCTGATAGTGCAGAAAAGACTTAGGACAGAAAAAGGAAGTTACTAATTTTAGAAGGCTGCTCAGAAGCCACTTTCTGAAACATATCTGAAACCAGACATGCCACATTGTGAAATTCAAGCTCTGAGCTCCTTCTCCAACTCTACCTGGGAAAAAGTGCTTATGTCCAATGCCACTGAGTTGCTAGAGAACAGGATAGAACTGACCCATAGGGTTTCCAAGGCTGTAATATTTATGCAGTCCTGCTGTGGCACTGTGGGTTAATGCCCTGGACTGCAAAGTTGGTGGGTCAAGCTCACCAACCATTCCTCAGAAACCCTATACAGGGTCACTATAGGTTGGAACCAACTAGATGGCAGTTAACAACAACATATACACATATACAAGTATGCACCTGCATCCCTACTAACTTACAAAATTCTCACACTGTCCCATTGAGGTCCATACTATTATTCTGTTTTGCAGATGGAGAAACTAGAACATTGAGGAGTTAAGAAATAAATGAGCCTTATGTTATGTGCCGTGGAGTCGGTTCCAACTTATAGTGACCCTGCACAGGGTTTCCAAGGCTGTTAATCTTTACGGGCGCAGAACGCCTCATCTTTCTCCCACGGAGCAGCTGGTAGTTTCGAACTGCTGACCTTGCGGTTTGCAGCCCGATTCATAACCACTACGCTACCAGAGCTCCTTAGAAATGTGCCTATACACATCTAACAACAAGTGTTGGTCTTGGAATTTGAACCAAGATCTGGCTCGAGTTTGCATTCCTAACTGCCACTGTTATCCTCTTTGGAAGAATAACCAGAGCAGAACTCTAAGACATTCCCCAGTTCAGAACAAATTATTCCTTGAGCTGCCCCTGACCCGTATCCAGGTAGAGTCTGGTTAAAAGGCATATGGAGGACAGTTTTCAAGGAAAACATTAGTGGGTAGGTGATGACTAGAGCCTCCAACCAGCCTGGATGACATGTAAGGAGAGGCTCAGGGAGCACCGTTGCTAAGCAACTGCCTCAGGCTTCCAGTCTCCTCAAAACTCTAGTGTTGCTCCTGTTCTTAAGTACAGCTGATAGCACCAGCTCTTTTCTTCTTTTCCAGCTTGCTGCCCTTCCCCCACCAGTCATAGCTCTTCCCCAGTCACATGGTGTAAACTGCTTGGATTTACTCCAAGACCCTTAGTGGAGGTCAGATAAGGAGCCTTCAGTCATGCTTTCCTTATTCCTTGGGGAAGTCCAACCTCCTGTGACATCCAAGGAAGGTGCACCAGGCCAAGAATGTGGTCTAGTCAAACACCAGCAGAACCATTCCATAGCTCAGGCTCAGCCTAACTGGGATGCAGAGGTAGGCAGCTTGCTAGTGGGGTGAAGAGGGCCCTTATTTGGGTTCCTTTTCTCCTTTCCCAAAAATATTTGCTTTACTACCAGTTCTTCACAGAGATCAGCAAAGTGTTACTGCTGGTGAAGTCTCACAAATGTGTCCCTTGGACTCATGGGAAATCTAAAGGGAGGCAGATTAATGACATTATTCTCTGTACTGCTTGTCTGGCTAAACTGTGACTCATCAGAGGTGAAAGGCTATGTTCACAGAAGACTATAAAAAGCCCAAAATGAGATCATTGTGATAGAGCCAAAAGGCCAAACACTACCCCTCATCAGATGTTTGGAGTGTGAGGACATCTGCCTCCTCTGCCATCAAGCCCACACACATTGGCATGATTCATGGGTTTTATGAATTGGATTGTTTCCCCTGTCCCTCCCCCAAATAGGTGCTATAAATCCTAAGTCCCATACCTATGAGAGTGGTCCAATTTAGGAATAGGGTTTCTTTGTAATGTTAATGAAATTATATCAGTTTAAGGTGTGTTTTAAATAAATCACTTTGAAAAGAGCAGATAAAGCACAGTACAAAGCAAACACAGAGGGAAGACTGACGGTTTCTGAAGATGAAGGCAAATCAGTCTACAAATTCAGTAATTCCAAGAATAATGGGTTAGAGAAACAAAGGCAAGGATTTCACCCCAGAATTTAAGCTAGATGAAGAAGAGGATATGGAACAAGAGATATCACTGTTAATATCAGGTGGATCTAAGCTAAAAGCAGAGGATATGGGAAAGATATTTACAGGTGATTTATTGACAGTGTAAAGACATTTTACTGTGTTGTTGTTGTTAAATGCTGCTGAGTCAGTTCCACTGAGGAGTGGTTAGTAGATTTGAACCACCAACCTTGCATTTCAAACCGACCATGCAATCCAATTGTTATCCTACAATGCCACACCAAGACTCCATTTGACTGTGTAGATCTTAAATTATGTATAACATTGTTGAGAATAGGAATTCCAGAACACTTAATTGTGCTCCTGCAAAAACTAGATACACCAAGAGGCAATCATTTGAACAGAACAAGAGGATACTGTGTGGTTTAAATAAGGAAAGGTGTACATCAGACTTGTATCCTTTCACCATACTTATTCAATCTGTATGCTCAGCAAATAATCCAAGAATCTTCATTATATGAATAAGAATATGATGACAGGATTGGAGGGTGGATCATTGTTGCTGTTAGGTGTCATCCAGTCAGTTCCAACTCACATTGACCCTATGCACAATAGAACAAAAAACTGCCTGGTCCAGCATCGTACTCACAATCAATTGTTACACTTGAGCCCATTGCTGCTGCCACTGTGCCAATCCACTTTGTTGGGGGGTCTTTCTCTTTTTCACTTACCCTTCACTTTACCAAGCTTGATGTCATTCCCCAGGGACTAGTCTTTCCTGAAAATATGTCCAAAGTATGAGAGACTAAGTCTCACAATCTTGGCTTTCTTGAAGGCTTCTTGCCTTCAAGGCCGCCTGAGAAATTTCAAGATGCCACAGTTGGTCGTTATGACGTAACTCAGGATTTATTTTTCGGCCTGTTTACTTTTTTAGTCTGTGTCTCTTCTGCTCCACAACCCCCATTCAGGCCTTTTTCCTAGTGATAAACAGTTCAGAGCCAGCTGTGACCGTTTTATGCTGCTGTTTGGTTTTAAGTGGCAGCTGTTTCATTAAATTTTGAGGAGATCTGTGCACAAACAGCGAGAGACCAATGAACAAATTAAAAAAAAAAAAAAAAAGGATATCCACACCTTTATCTCCAAGGGTCTGTCAGGTGTCAGTCCAAAGTGGCTGTGATCCTTCCCTTGTTTGATCTCTCCCAAGATGGCTGCGCAGGGAGCCGCTGAGCCCAGCGGATTCAAAAGCACTAGATTTCTTGCTCTGATACAAATTCCACTAGCTTCAAACTTTCTAAATATTCCTTTATATGTGGTTCAGAGTTTTGGAACCGTCCCCTGAGACTGTTTCTTCCGGTATTCTGTGTAATTGCTGATGGAGATCCATTTCTTTTGATTACAATGACTCTGTGTATTCCTTTCATCTTTTTTTGATGATTTCTACATCATTCAATATTTTGCCATATAATCCTTCAATATGGCAAGTGAAGGTTTGAATTTCTTCTTCATTTCTTCTAGCTTGATAAATGCTAGATGTGTTCTTCCCTTTTGCTTTCCTAACTCCAGGTCTTTACACAGTTCATTATAATACATAACTTTATCTTCTTAAACTGCCCTTTGAAATTTTGTTCTGCTGTTTCATTCCTCATTTCTTTCATTTGCTTTAGTATCTATCTATATGCTGCAGAGTAAGTTTCAGAATCTTTTCTGACATTCACTTTGGTCTTTTCCTTCTTTCTTGTCTTCTTAATGTCTTTTTTGTTTCCTTATTGTTTGATGTTCTTGCCATCATCCCACAACTTTTCTGGTCTTCAGTCATCAGTGTCTAATGCATCAACTTTGTTCTTGAGATTATCTCTAAATTCAAGTAGGATATATTCAAAGTCAAATTTTGACTTATTTTCATTTTCTTCAGCTTCAGCTGGAACTTGTGTATGAGCAATTAATTGAAGGACTGTTACACAGTCTTACTCTGTCTGTTTTGGCTGATGATGTGGATCTTTTCCACCATCTCTTCCCATAGATGTAATCAATCTGATTTCTGTGTATGCCATCTGGGGTGGTGCCGGGGACCAGCTTCAACAAATTATTAGGAGGCTCTTGAAGGAGGATGTGGGCTCAGTGAATGAAAAAACAACAACAACAAAAAAAAAACCTCACAGAGTCAATGGGTCATTTTGAGTCTCAGGCAGATGATGGTAATGATGACTCTATTTCTCATACTTTACTTAAAACGTTTGCTTCTTATATACCATTTAGAATATACTATGATCTCATAATAAGGAGCTCTGGTAGCGTAGTGGTTACGAATCGGGCTGCGAACCGGAAGGTCAGCAGTTCGAAACTATCAGCTGCTCCGCGGGAGAAAGATGAGGCAATCTGCTCCTGTAAAGATTTACAGCCTCGGAAACCCTATTCAGGGTCGCTATGGGTCGAAACCGACTCGACAGCACTTAACAACAACAACAACAACATGATCTCATAATAGTCACATACAAGCAGTTACAAATCAATCAAATATTATATTCTTACATCAAAGGTAGAAGAGGAACACAAGGTCACCAAACATTCCTGCGTCTCTATACTCCTTAGTTACTCCTTAGTTACCTTGATAACGTCTGCCTTCTGTGAGTGACTCTGTTTCTCTCTAATCCTCCCTAAAATATCTAGTTTGGCCTTGATTTGTTTTTCTCTAATCTTCTTTAAAATGTCAGGTTAATATTGAACAAAGTTCTACATCTTAATTTCTAATTTTACCAACATCTATTACTTTCTATAGATTCATTAGTTACAGCTTACAATCAAAAACATAATTTTTTACTATAGCTGGTCATACATATAATTGATCAAACAATAAAAACAAGAATATAAAATTACCCTAAAGTTTCCTAGTTAAGAACAAAGCAGTAATTCTCTCATGCTAACAATTTCTCAAAACTTCTAATCAAATTCCTACCTCTGTTCCCAAGCTCTCACTGCCCTTAACTGTCTCCAAACTGCTTTCTAAAAGCCTTAATGTCCTTGACTAAAACCACATGAAATGTTTCTTACAATTTTAAGCTTGAACTGCTAAAACTTTAGCTAGTGTGGTTAAGTCTAATGTTAAAACTTATTGTTAATGTAAAACACAATTTTTATAACTACATAAAATTGAATATGGTGTGACAGTTAATGTTAATGTGAAAGGAAACTATTATAACGTGAGGTTTGTTTAAAGTATCTAATGATTATGCAAGATTTTCTAAAACTTCTTATAAGGAAATCAGAAATAAACTATTTTTCCAAGGGAAAGGCTAGAAACCGTAGGGCCCCTGCATGAATCATCCCTTGTGGCTTTGCCAACCAAGGGAGGACAATCATTGTCGTTTTGCTAAACAATGAACTTTTCATGCATAAGGCTTCTCGCTGTTCTGTTCCTTGGCAGGATGGCGTACGCCAGGGAAGTCAGTGTGCAAAGTCATCTTTTATATTGTTTCAAAAATGTATTTGCAATGAAGAAGCCATTGGTCTTGCAAAATTCTATCATGCAATTACCAGAATCTTTTCTATCACCAAGGCCTTATTCTCCAACTACTGATCCTTCCTATTTGTTTCAAAAATTTGCATACCAATTACCAGTAATTATCAATACATCTTGATTGTATCTTTGATTAATTTCATACTGAGAAAGTTGGTAGAATTCTTCAGTTTCATCATCACTGACTGTAGTGGTTGATGCATAAATTTGAATAATAGTGGTATTAACTGAGACAGGTTGTCTCCCTTATTGTTGTTAAGTGCTGTCAACTCTGTACCAACTTATAGTGACCCTATATAGGGTTTCCAAGGAGCAGCTGGTGAGCTTGAACCAGCAAACTTGCAGTCCAGTGCATTAACCCACAGCACCACACCAGGACTCCCTTGTAGGCATATGAATATTATCCTATCATACAGAAGAGTGCTCTTCAAGATGGATCTTCAAATGTTCTTTTTGATGATAAATGCCATGCCATTTCTTTACAATTTGCCATTCCCAGCATAGTAAACCATATGATTGTCAGATTCAAAGTTGCCAATAACCATCCATTTCAGCTCACTAATGCCTAGGATATAGATATTTATGTGCCCCATTTCCTTTTTTGATAATTTCAGTCTTCTTAGATTCATGTTTCATATACTCCATGTTCCAATTATTAATGGATTTTACTACTGTTTCACCTCATTTTGAGTTGTGTCCATCATCAAATAAAGGTCCTGAATGCTTTACTCCATTAACGTCATCACTGTCAATTCTTCTTTGAGGAGACAGCACTTCCCCAGTTGTATTGTGAGTGCCTTCCAACCTGAGGGCCTGACCTTTTGGCACTATATCTGAGAATACACTGGTGATATTCATCTTGATGATAAATATGACTACATTCCTCTTCAATTTGTCATTGCCAGCATGGTAAACAATTTGACAATATTCTGGGGCTATTAATAATGTTTCAATATTGGATATTATCATACAATCTGACAGTGTTCTGCTGCTATTCATAAGGTTTTCATTGGCTAAATATTCAAACATAGTTCACCTCACCTCCTTCCTAGTCTGTCTTAGTCTGAAAGATCAGCTGAAACCTGCCAACCATGAAACTGCTGGTATTTAAAATACCGGTGGTATAGCTTAGCACCACAGCAACACACAAGTCCTCTCAGTAGAACAGACTGACAAGTGGTAAAAAGGCTCATTGTTGTTGTTATATGCCGTGGAGTTGGTTCTGACTCATAGCGACCCTGTACAGGGTTTCCGAGGCTGTAAATCTTTATGGGAGCAGAAAGCCTTATCTTTCTCTCATGGAATAGCTGGTAGTTTCTAACTGTTGACCGTGAGATTATCAGCCTGATTCATAATCACTACACTACCAGAGCTCCTTAGAAAGGCTCATTAACAACCTATAATATGCAAAAGACACAGCCTTGCTTGCTGAAAGTGAAAAGGACTTGAAGCATTTACTGATGAAGATAAAAGACTGTAACCTTCAGTATATATTACACATCAACATAAAGACAACAAAACTCCTCACATCTGAACCAATAAATAATATCATGATAGATGGAGAAAATAATCAAGTCTAGGATTTCATTTTACTTGGATCCATACACATGGAAATTAAATTTTCAAGTGATGTATTCATTCAGTAAATTTCTTTCCAAAAGACCTCTTAAAAGTGTTCAAAAGCAATGATTACTAAGGTGCATTTGACTTAAGCCATGCTATTTTTCCATCCACTCATGTGCATGTAGAAGCTGGGCAATGAATAAGAAAGATCAAATAAGACTTGGCTCATTTTAATTATAGTTTTATTAAAGAATATTGAAAATATCCTTGACAGAAGAATGTTCAACTACTACTCACAAGATTTTCAGTGACTAATCCCTCAGAAATGGACTGCCTATTTCTTCTAAAGAGCATTCAGGTTGTACTCCTTCCAATCAGAATACTTTTTACAAGGGAGGATGGTGGGATTTCAATTCATATACTTTGGTCATGTTATCAAGAACGACCAGTTCCTGAAGAAGTACATCATGCTTGGTAAAGTAGAGAGTAAATGAAAACGAGTAATATCTTCAATGAAATGGATTCACACAGTGACTGCAACAAAGGGCTCAAACATAGCAATAGTGTGGGGATGGTGCAGGACTTGGCATTGTTACATTCTGTTGTATACTGGGTCATTATGAGTTGGAACCCATTAAGTGGCATCTAACAGCAACAAAAACTTCCCAAACTGTGAGAAAATAAATGTGTTTATTGAATTCTCAAACTGGTGGAATATATGCTATAGCAGCACTAAGAACCTAAAGCAGTGGTCCAGTTTCCTCCCATTGTGGCTTCTGTTGACACATTTCCAGAGCTATCCTGGAGATCATTCAAGGAAGGGAATCATAGATGTCTCCTACGGGATGCAGGATGAAGATGTATTTCTATTATATCATCTCCTCTCTAGAAACCAGCAAGTAACTCTCGGTCCTTCCCCTAATCTGGAATTCAATATTTGGACACCAACCCTAAGAAGACGGTGTCATTCTCACCATTCAATCTAATGGAGTTTTCAGGGTAAAGATTCTATCATTCCTCTGGTAAGGCATGAACGGCATAAACTTCATTCCTCTGGTAAAACACAAAAAGACATAGTTCTAGGTGAATAAAGCAGGGAAATTCCCACTTGGCCCTCATGTTTACTTGTCCACCCAGTCTCAAAAAGATATCGTGTTAGATCTAGTAGTCTTGAGACTCTGTGTGAGCATTCTGGGTAACTTCCACTAAGCTTAAGAAAAGGACTTCTGTGTGTGATTGCACTTATAAAATAACAAGTATAGTAAATGTTTACTAGTGATTATTGTTGTTGTTAAATACTGTGGAGTCTGTTCTGACTCATAGTGACCCTGTACAGGGTTTCTGAGGCTGTAAATCTTTGCAGGAGCAGAAAGCCTCATCTTTTTCTCACAAAATGGTTGGTAGTTTTGAACTGCTGACCTTGTGGTTTGCAGCCCAATTCGTAAACACTACTAGAGGTTACTATTTATAAGTTTTTCAGTGACTAACCATTCAGAAGTGGGTTACCTCTCCTTCTTCCTACTCTGTCTTAGTATGGAAGCTTATAAATAGCAGCAGAACATTGTCAGAAATAGAACCTGAAGAAGAACTTCTCAGATTTTAAGTCACTCAAAATATGGCAAAGGAAGAGATGCCTCCTCAAAGTAGAGTTGATCGTAATGATATAGATGGAGCAAAGCTTTCAGGATCTTCATTTGTTGATGTAGCACAACTCAAAATGAGGAGAAATAGCTGCAAACATCCATCGATAATTGGAACATGGAGTATACAAAATATGGGAAAATTGAAAATCATAAAAAATGCAATGGGATGCATAAAGATCAATATCCTAGACATAGTAAATTGAAATGGACAGGTATTGGCCATTTTTAATCTGACAAACATGGTTTACTGTAATAGTTAAGGTTTTGTGTCAACTTGATTTGGCCAGGGTTTCCAGAAGTTTAGCAATTTTGTTGTTGTCGTTAGGTGCCATCGAGTTGGTACCAACTCATTGCAACCCTATGCACAACAGAATGAAACACTGCCCGGTCCCACGCCAACTTTACAATCATTCCTAAGCCTGAGCCCATTGCTGCTGCAACTGTGCTAACCCATCTTACTGGGGGTCTTCCACTTTTTATCTGGCCCTCCACTTTGCCAAATATGATATCCTTCTCCAGGGACTGATTACTCCTGATAATATGTCCCAAGCATGAGAGACGATATCTGGCCATCCTGGCATCTAAGGAGCATCCAGGCTGTACTTCTTCCAACACAGATTGATTTGTTCTTTTGGCAATCTATGGTACTTTTAATATTCTTCTCCATCACCATACCTCAAATGCATTAATTCTTCTATGTTATTCTTTATTCACTGTCTAACTTTCACATGTATATGAGATTATTGAAAATACCATGGCTTGGATCAGGTACACCTTAGTCCTGAAACTAATATCTTTCTTCCTCAACACTTTAAAGAGGTCTTATGTAGCAGATTTGCCTAATGCAGTATATTTAGCAGTTGGCATGTGCTTATTTCCATGGTGATGAAACCTGGTAAACAGGCACAATTAACTCTAATGAGTGGCTGTGAGCAGCCAATCAATTGAAGGGATACTTCCTTGGGAGTGTGCTTTGCTCCAAATATAATGGATACATGTGGATGGGACTCCTTTTCTTCTGCTGGAGACCTGGGACTCTGCAGTTGTGAACTATTTCCTTGATAATAAACTCATCTCTCTCTCTCTCTCATATGTATAATAAACTCATCTCTCTCTCTCTCTCTCATATATATAATAAACTCATCTCTCTCTCTCTCTCTCATATATATAATAA
>NW_006408834.1:3040183-3049454 GCF_000296735.1 Chrysochloris asiatica
TCTACCAACTTCTTCAATCTGGAATAGATCAAACATGCAATCAAGACACAATGATAATTCTTGGTGATAGAAATGTGAAAACTGGAAACAAAAAGGAAAGATCAGTATTTGGAAAATATAGCTTTGGTGATAGAAATGATGCTAGAGATTACTTGATAGAATGTTGCAAGACTAAACACTTGCAAACACCTTTTATTCAGCAACATATACAACACCTATACACTCACTTGTCTATGCCAAGAAGTTTGGAAGACTAATTAATTGGAAGAGATCCATATGTGTGTCCATTTGAAAGAAATGTGACCCAATGGAATATGGAAATCATCAAACAATATCACTAATATCACATGCAAGCAAATTTTGCTGAAGATAATTCAAAAGTAGTTGCAGCAGTACATTGACAGGGAGCTACTAAGAAATTCAATCTGGATTCAGTAGAGGAACTGGAATTAGGATTATCATTGCTGATGTCAGATGTATTTTAGTTGAAAACAGAGAATACCAGAAAGATGTTTACTGGTACTTTTATGACTATGCAAAGACATTCAATTGTTTGTATCATAACAAAATGTGGATGACATTGTGGAGAATGTGAATTCCAGAGCCCTTAATTGTGCTTATAAGGAATCTATACATAAGCTAATGTGCAGTTGTTAGAAGTTAATAACAGAATATTGAATGGTTTAAAATCAGGAAATCTTTGGGTCATACTTATTCAATCTGTATGTAGAGCAAATAATCCAAGAAACTGGATTATATGAAGAAGAATGTGTTATTAGGATTTGAGGAAGTCTCATTAACAACCTATGATATACAGATGATACAACCTTGCTTGCTGAAAGCATGTTGTTGTCATAAAGTACCGTTGAGTAGGTTCCAACCCATAGCAACCCTGTATAGGGTTTCCAAGAAACGACTGGTGAGTTTGAACTGCCGACCTTGAGGTTCAAACCAACTTTGTAGTACAGTGCATTAGCCCCCAGCACCACATCAGGATTCCTGCTGAAAGCATAAAGGACTTGATATAATTTCTGATGAAGATCAAAGATTACAGCTTTCAAGTATGGGTTGTAACTCAATGTAAAGAAAACAAAAATCCTCACAACTGGGTCAATAAACAAGATCGTGATAAATGGAAAAAAGATTGAAGTTGACAAAAACTTCCTTTTGCTAAGATGCATAATCAACACTCATGGAAGCAGCAGTCAAAAAATCATAAATTAGGCAAATTTAATGCAAAAGACCTTAAAGTATTAAAGATGAAAGTTGTCACTTTGAGAACTAAGTTAAAGTGTGCTGATCCAAGCCATGGCATATTCAATTTCCTCACATTCATGTAAAAATTGGGTAACGAATAAGGAAGACCATAAAAGAAACAATGCATTTGCGTTATGTTGCTCATGAAGAATATTGAACGTACCATGGACAGCCAAAAAATGTATATCTTGTAAGAAGTACAGACAGAATGTTCTTTAGAATTGAGGATCAGGAGACTTCATCTCTTGTACTTTGGATATGTTGTCAGGAGAGACCAATCTCTGGAGAAGGACATCATGCTTGGTAAAGTGGAGGGTCAGCAAAACAGAGGAAGACCCCCAACAAGATGGATTAACACACCGGCTGCAGCAATGGCTCAAACAAAACAACAATTATGAGAATGGTCCCAGAATGGACAGTGGGTCGTTCTGTTGTACATAGGGTTACAATGAGTTGGAACCAACTCAATGACACTTAATAGCAATGACAACCAGGGGCTGGAGAAAATGGGAAAGGGTGAGGACACACTGTTTAGGAAGCAGTGATTCATTGTTTAGGGTAATGGAAAATTTGGTCATGATTATGGATAATAGTTGAATAAAATACTGAATGTTATTGATTAATGTAGTTGATATCATTAAACCGTACACTTGAAAATGTAAAATTGGCAAAGTTATGTTTTATGTACATATATATATATATATTGTTATGTGCCGTCGAGTCGGTTCCGACCCATAACGACCCTGTACAGGGTTTCCGAGGGTGTAAATCTTTACGGGAGTAGAAAACCTCATCATTCTCACGTAGAACAGCTAGTAGTTTCAAACTGCTGACCTTGAGGTTTGCAGCCCAATCCATAACTACTACACTACCAGAGCTCTCTCTCTATATATATATATTGCAACAATAGTATATATACGAAGGGGCTTTCAAAATTTCATGGAAAAATTCCATTATCCTTTACTTCCATTTTCCTGTGAACTTTTTGAAGCTCTGTCAAATATAAAAGAAAGGGACTTCTGAACAATTATGTGCTCAGGAAGAAAAGCAGAAATGTTCTTTAACTTGCAATTGAAATAGCGCTTCCACCCAACCACATTCTTCCATTTTTTTCTCTCTCTTTCTCTCACACACACTTAGGTGTGCATACACATGTGCACACAATAATTGGTGTACTAAATCAATTTGTTTTTCTAAGAACCAGAAACCTTCAATTCATGATTCTGACTTCTATTTTTACCTGTAGAACAACATCCTTTGAAAGCACAAATGAGGCATGAAGGATTGAAGGAACTGAAGTGGATAAAAGAAGCTATTCATGTCTCTTATGTTCATGTCAGAAACCAAAAAAGAAAGAAAAGGTAAGAATTGTATTGGAGTATGTGCTCTCAGGGACTTTGTTCACAAGTACCAAGAAGCTTATCAGCACCTGGAATTAATCTGTCCCCAAAAAAGACTGGTTGAATTGTATACTCAGAAAAGCCCTCAGGTTCCTGAATCTCTACAAGTCACATTCTCAACTAGTGGCACTTGGTCATCTTCTTCAGATACCCAGAAAAGCCACAAGAGATTTGGGGAGAAGCAGCAATTCTTCTTACTACATCTGGTTTTCTTTGCAATGTTGATGAGAAGGTTTAGAATGTGATATGGACAACAGTAAAATCATTTTTATAGAGATTAATAATAATATTATCCCAGTTACTATTGCTGCTTAAGAAGCCTTCCCCAAACTTGAAGAGGCTTAAACTGACAGCAATCATTTATTTTGCTCATGACTTTACAATTTGGACAGCTTCAGTAGGATAGCTCTTTTCTGCTCCAATTCTGAGATGCTTCATTCATGTGATTGAATGAGTTATATGATAGCTTAGTGCTATCTGTTTAATCATCAAGTGGATCTCTTCATGGGGTGTTTGGACTTCCTCAAAGCATGAAGACTGAGTTTTATGAATGAACATCCCAAGAGAAGCAAACAAATTTTTTTTATCCTTTTTTATGCCTCAAAAGTTACAAGTATCACTTCCCACAGACCCACATTAAAAGCGTATTCAAGAAAGAGAATCTGTCTACTTTTTGTTTTAATCTTTTATTGTGAATTGGGTAAAGGTTTCTAGAACAGATCAGTTTTCCATTTAACAACTGATACACATTTTGTTTTATGTCATTGATTGCAATCCCCATAATTCTATGTCACTCATCACACTTCCTCCCTGTTTTTTGTTTCCATTCTTTCTTCTTTCCTAATCCTCCCGTACTTTGTCCATGGGTAAATGCTGCTCTTTTGATCGAAAATGATTATTCTAAGGTGTGCGTATCTCCCCAATGTTGTTGTTCCCCTTATAGATCTGCTTATTGTTTGGTTGAAAATTGAGCCATATGGTGAGTTCATTTCCAGACCTGAAGGGTGAGCAAGGGCCTTAGTCTCTAGATTCCACCATGCTTTATCTGGCCAGTAAACATAGTCTTTATACATAAAGTTTTATTTCTCATTCTTCTCCCACTCTATTCGGGACTTCCTAACACAATCCCTTTCAGATTAGTTGGTAGTGGTAGCTGAATACCATCTAGTTCTTCTGATTTCAGGTCATGGAGACTGATGTTCCTGTGGTCCATTAGTACACTGGACTAATTCTTTTCATGTGTCTTCAATTTTCATCCCTCTTCTTTCCTCCACACAGGGAGATACCAATAAATGCATCTTAGATGGCTGTTCATGAGCTTGTAAGCAGTCACTATTCATTCTAGTTTGGAGTTCTGGTGTGACAGTGTGGGATAAAGCACTGGACCGCAAGGTCAGTTTGAACCACAAGGTCAGGGGTTCAAATTCACCAACCACTCCTTGAAAACCCTATTGTTGTTGTTGTTAAGTCAGCGTCGAGTCAATTCCAACTCATAGCAACCCTGCATAGGTTTTCCGAGGAGCAGCTGGTGAGCTTGAACTGCTGACCTTGCAGACACTGGGAGTAGGGTCCTGAACTCCCACGCCTTGTGATTCATTCCCTCTAGGTGTTGGTAATATCTAAGATGTTCTCATAACTTTGTCCCTGTGTGCTCCACTACATTCATGGATCTATTTGCTATAAAGGTAAATACCCACATACAAATACCCTCTGTCAAACCTCTATATCTTTGTAGGTCTACTCTACTTTCCCTCTCACATCCCTTCAGCCTGTGTTTCTGCATGCACCTACTCATTAATTGCAGAATTGTGTGTAAAACTGTATTTACTTCTGTGTCTTGCATTCCTTTCCATGTCTTCCCTTGCCTCTATCATTTTCTGCTCCCCTCACTCCTGTTGTATATTGCCTTCCCCGTCACCCAAGTTAATAGTCTACTCTCTTGTTGTTGTTGTTATGTGCCGTGGAACCGGTTCTGACTCATAGCTACCCTGTACAGGGTTTCCGAGGCTGTAAATCTTTACGGGAGCAGCAAGCCTCATCTTTCTCCCGTGGAACAGCTGGTAGTTTTGAACTGCTGACCTTGCGGTTCACAGCCTGATTTGTAACCCCTACGCTACCAGAGCTCCTTAACAGTCTACTCTAGCCAGAAATTTCCTTCCTCTCTTACCCTTGGTAACAAAGAACATTTCTTTCTTTCCTTTTAAAATTTTTTATAAACATATATATTTTTTATTCTGGCATAATTCATAGGTTTAAAAATAATAATTAGTAAGTATCTGACATTGGGTAAGAACTGGGAGACAGAGGGTTATAAATTAGGATTCTCTTTAAAATACCAAATTTCCATTCCAAAATTCTGCTAATTGTAAGTACATTCCAAAAATAGACATTTTCTCTTAGTTTAAACAGTGGCTTTGGCTGAGAACAAGAGGGCCATCCCAACAAGGAAGGTGTCAGGCTCCTCAGTAATATAAACACAATTGTTTTCATAGTGAGAGCACTATTCTTTTGGCTTTCTTTCTTTATTTGTGATAGACAAAAATCAACTTTAAATTTCATTGCTCTAGTCAGAAAGAAGTGCTTTGGCATTTTCTTCATACCTTCTCATTTACATAACTGGGAAGAGGCTGAAGACCTGTCTCAGCTTTCCTGCAGTTGTCTGGTAGAACTGCACCTGCTGAGTAAGGTACAGGCAAATGACATTGTTGTAATCATAGATCCAATTACCATGAAAATGATTCATCATCACTTGCAACACAAAAGATATAGTGTCAAAGAATTTCACCATGTTTAGCTTATCTTGTGGGGTGATTTTACTAGTTGCAACTAGTTTATCACTTTCTTTTACTTTTTATATCACTCCCTTGTGAGAACCCATAATATCAGGGAAACAGCCAAGGAAACTTTTGTATTCGTGATGTCATTTCATTTGGGTAAAGGAGATCATTCTTTGGCTTTCTGCCATGAGATTAGCAATGTCTTCATAAGTCTTTCTTTCTTCTGTTATTGAATGTTTGATATCTGGTTCATTTTGATAACCATGGCTAACCTCTGCAAGGCCTTTCTTATCTTCTGATACTCCTTAGGTGATGGTTCTATGCATCACTTCCATACCTCATGGCCCACCATCAGAAATTCCTTCTTACCATTGTTGATTGCTTTGGTGAACTTAGCAACCACGTGGCACTGCTTCTCTATTTCCAGTAAGTCCAAGCGAGGTAACTCTGGTTCCACAGTGGAAACTATCACAACTTGCACTCGCTCATCTTTTTCAGCCTTCTTCTTTCTGGTTTTCCATTTGTTTCATCCCAGAAGTTGAGGAACTACTGTAAGACCTCACTCTCTGCAATGACCAGCTGCTGGCACACCCTGATCACCCATTCTGGAATCTCTTCATGTGTATTTTGATGGATTCTTTTTCCTTTTTTGTAAAAAAAATTTTTGTTGTTTTTCATGCCCTTTGCATCTAGGTTCCCTCTTGAAAGCTTGAAAGCCAGTCACTTCTTATCTTTGTATCCCTCCCCCCATTTTGGGTAACCAATGTCCAAGTTGCCCATCCCTGTCTACTCTTTGTGTGGAGGGGGTGGGAATAATTCTTGCAGCAAGGATGTTTCCCCTTTTGAGCTACTGTGTTTATAGGTATAGGTCATGTTTATCAAATTGTATCAGATGACACTTTTTTCCCCTTCTTTCTTCTTCGGGTTGAGTTCTGTTCATTCAGTCATTGAAGCCTGGTCAAGTGGGTATTATCTGCAAGTGTGGGTGTTCTTGCGTCTGTCCACCCTCCTCTTATCAGCTGGATGCTTCGCTTTCCACTGTAGTCCTCTGTGGCTGTGTCATTGACTCTGAGCCCATAAGTCCCCAGGTCTTGCCACGCTGCTGGCCAACCAGGTCTCCACTTGGGTTCACAGGAGTCTGCTGAACCATGTAGGGCTTAGCTCACCGCTTCACTGATGTTCTCCCCTCATTTCCCCTTATGGGTGATGCACGTGGTTGCCAATCAGAGCATGTATTCCCATTGTAATTAGTCTTGGAAGAGGATTTGCACTGAGAGGACCCGACCACTTGCCTTGATGTCTCCTCGGCAAGCAACTTACTTGTTCTTGTAGTAACAGTCGGACTGCCCTTATTGTTTTGTATTTTTCCTGTAGGTCTTTCTTTTAGGAAGTATCTTCTGGTTTTCTAGCTGCTCCAGGCTGATCTGAACGTCCTTTCAAGAGGAAAATTTTCCGTCTCTGAAGATCTGGATATGGTTCAGGCTTCTACCTATAGTCTTATGTAATGCAGAGACTCCTCAGGAAACCTCCTTCACTGGACACATTGTAGCCCCATTTTAGGTATTCCAATCAATTATAGGCAGAATTGATGGATTCTTTTTAAAGCTACCCATGATCTGCTTATCTGGAAGAGAAAGAATTGGAATGACTGTTCCAACCTTAACTAGGAGACTGTCATATAACCACTTAAAGTGCTTATACTGATTTCTGTTAGTGGGTGTTAACTCAAAGTAGCTATGCAGCATACATCTTGAAAGCTTTTTTGAAATCTGCTACCATACAGTTGAATGTAAAGGTAGGATAAACCTACATTTGGCCACAATCTCCAACAATGATGGAACTCTTCTCCTTGGGATATGCTAGTTGCTTAGCCAACAAATATTGTTTCATTCCAGGTTTTGTGAATCCAGGAAACTTGTTCAGAATCAGCTTCATGAACACCTCCCAGCCCATCCTCACTGAGCAACCCCTATGCCACCCCACCATTCTCCAGAGGACTCGGACTCTCTAAAGTAGGGCAGCACTGACTGGATATCATCCTGGTCTTCACCCCATTCACCATTGTCACTGGTTGCTGGTCCTCGGTAAACTTGGGGATGGCCAAAGGCAACATCCCAGTTATTGGAGGTGTTTCTTTGGGAAGCAGCACCTTCAAGCTTGACTCCTCAGTGGTCTGTAGTCTCTCAGCTCCCGGATTTGGATGTACTCCAGGCAGAGCAGAGGTCCTGGGCACGACTGACCTGGTTGCTACTATTGATAGCAGACAAATTGACTTGAGCTGTACCTGTGGAGAAGGAATCAAGCGAGGCCTGGTCAGCCACTGAATTACCACAAGAAAACAGATCTTTTCCATCAGTGGGGTAAACATTCAACATAGTCTATGGGAATGAGTCCCTGTTCTCTTTTGCTGTTTCTTCCTTACAATTATCCTCTGCCAACATCCAGATTTGATCATCTGCCCTTTATTAACTGTCAGTTCATTATTTACAGGTTAAATAGGAAAATCATACATAACCCGAACCCTGGTGGTTAGGGCAAACTGTTTACTCAGCTGAGACTGCTGACTCCTTTCCCACGTGTGGTAGAAGGGGGACTGTGGATCTTTGCTTAGGCCCCACTGGAACTTGCTGGGCTATTTCAACTGACTGTTACTCTGCCAGGCTCTACACTGAGGCCTCCATTGACCATGGGTGGCACAAAGGCAGGCTGAAGTGCCCCAGATCCAAAGAATAATGTCTTTTGGTTTGAAAACCTTTTCTTCACTTTTTATGACAGTAGTTTTTTTGCAATATTTGTCCATTTGTGGTTGACAAATTTCACTCAGCATGATGTCCACCAGATTCATCCACGTGTTTCCCAGATTCGTTATTTTTTACCATTGCATAGTATCCCATTCTTTGTATGTACCAATAACTATTCAGTTATTGATGAGTACTAGGGTGTTTATATCTTTTTGCTATTGTGAATAGTGTTTTGATGAACATAATGATGGTGGTTGTGTGCCACGGAGTCTATTTTGACTCATAGGACCCTGTATAAGGTTTCCAAGGCTGTAAATCTTTAAAGGAGCAGAAAGCTTCATCTTTCTCCCTCAGAGATTTTGGTGAACTCCATCCAAAAGCTGCCTTTTGGTTAGCAGCCAACATATAACCCACTACACTAACAGGACTCTATGATGATGAACATGGGTATGAAAATATTCATGTGGAAGTTCTTGCTTCTCTGGGATATATAACAAGTAGAGGAATTGTGGGATCATATGGTATTTCTGGAGTCCTGGTGTGGTGTGTGGGTTAATGTGCCAGACTGCAAAGCCATTTGAACTGCAAAAGCAGTTCAAGCTCACCAGCTGCTCCTCAGAAACCCTGTACAGGATCTCGATGGTTCAGAATTGACTCAATGGCACTTGACAACAACAACAACATGGTATTTCTATTTCCAACTATTTAAATAAGAGACATACTATGGGGGCTTTGGAGGAGGTAGAGGGAGGCAACAGGTAGAGCACGGGTAGGGGAAGACACATCATAGTCTGGGTGTTGGGAAGGGCAATGCATAAGAAGGGGGAGGGATGGAATAACAAGGTAGATAGGGGAACAATGAGACAGGTTTGCAAGGCTAAATGATACAGATGTAAAGAATGATGTATGCTCAACTTTGGAACAACAAGGCTCTATGATACAGGAATAGAGGCATAGTCGGAAGAGGGGAAATAATACTAAGATGCTTGACTGCCTTATGAATTGTCTTGTTTTCCCTTGCCTACTATTGTAAAATAAACACTTGAGTGGGATAGAAAAGAGTGTCATGAACCGTGATTACAGATAGCTTGTAAGT
>NW_006408834.1:3050174-3051615 GCF_000296735.1 Chrysochloris asiatica
AAAAAAAAAAAAAATGATAAAGGAAGCAAGGGTAAATTGCTACAATTTGATGAACTTGTGAACTTGACCTAAACTAATGAAGGTAATAACTCTAAATACCAACAGTGAGGGAAGGAGTCTTCTCATCAAATATCAGTGCTATCCCCTCTGTACAGAGGGTAGATAGGGATGGGCAACTTAGACACTGGCTACCTAGAATGAGAGGGCAATAAAAGCACAAAGTGACTGGCTTACAAGATTTCCAGAGGGAGTTTAGTTTAAGAGTGTGTGGAGGAAGATAGAGTCCCCACTGAATAGTTTTCATCTTGTCTAGATAGGTCTGGTAAAAAGAAATGGGGGAAGATTGTTATGATTCAATAGTGAGTAATTGTTATCATGACTAATTGTGACTGTCACAATTGTAAAGGTAGTTTGATTTGTTAAATGAAAAACCAATGATCTGGCCTGTAAACTTTCACTCAATTCACAATAAAAACTTAAAAAAGAGAGAGAGAGAGAGACATACTCTTGGAACAATCAATTGAGAAACATACTATCATCAGCCAAAATAAGACCAGCGGCCACCTGTGAAAGAGAGCATCAATTGTTCACATGCAAGTTCAGGTGAAGCTAAAGAAAATTAAAACAAGTCCATGCTAGTCAAAATACAACTTTCAGTATATAATACCTGAATTGAGAGACCATCTCAAGAACAGATTTTTGATACATTAGACATTAATGACCAAAGACCAGAGAAATTTTGAGATGACATAAAGAACAAAATGCATTAAGAAAACGAAAAGCCATTTAAAATAACAAAAGGAAGAAAAGACCAAATGGATGTCAAAGATTTGAAACTTCCTCTTGAATGTAGACTAGCTTAAACAAAAGTAAAATGATAAAGTGAAAAAGGTGAAAAGAAAATTCAAAGGGCATTTGGAGGAGACAAACTAAAGCATTATAATGGAGTTTGAAAACCAAAAGGGAAGAACATGCTCAGCATGTCTCAAGCTGAGAAAAAAAAACACAAAACTTCAGTTCTCTGGTTGCAATATTGAAGGATTCTATGTACAAAATCCTTCAATAATGATATGCAAAAGATTGAAACAAGACCTTCACCTCATGCCCTATACAGAAACCAACTCAACGTGGATTAAAGACCTAAATGCGAATTCCTGAATTATGAAGGCCATCAAGGAAAAAACAGGGACAAATATGAGGGCACTAATTCAGGGAATAGAGAGACTACAAAACATTTTGAAAATTACACAAACAAAAGTAAACAAAATAGGTGAGTGGGACATATTAAAAATTAAAACCTTATGTGCATCAAAAGACTTCACCAAAAGAGTAAAAAGGGAACCCACAGAATGGGAAAAAATCTTTTGCAATGACATATCAGACAAGGGACTTATTTCTAAATATGGAAACTACAACACCTCTACAAGAAAAAGACAAATAA
>NW_006408834.1:3061285-3072720 GCF_000296735.1 Chrysochloris asiatica
TTTCTGCTCCTGTGAAGATTTAAAAGACTTGGAAACCTATACAGGATCGCTATGAATCTGAACTGACACGGTGACACCTAACAACAAATTAATAATGGAGTGAGATGATATCACCTTGTTCTTATTTGCATCTCTCTAATGATGTTGGAGGAGAGTATTGAAAATGCCATGGGCTGCCAAAAGAACAAACAGATCTGTGTTGGAAGAAGTGCAACTAGAGTGCTCCTTGGAGGCCAGGATGGCCAAACTTCTTCTCTTATACTTCAGACATATTGACAGGAAGGACCAGTCACTGGAGAAGGATATCATGTTTAGTAAGGTTGAGAGCAGAGAAAAAGAGGAAGACCCCCAGCGAGATGGGTTTGCAAAGCATCGATGGGCTCAAACGTGGCAACAATTGTGAAGTTGGCCCAGGATCGGGCAGTGTTTCATTCTGTTGTGCATAGGATCACTATGAATCAGTATCGACTCGATGGCACCTAACAACAACAAACAACAATGGCTAATTCAGGCTCTTGGTGTGTTACTGTAGGATCAGCTCCAGATTGTGAACCACAAGGTAGGCAGTTCAAACCCACCAGCTGCTCCTGGGAAACCCTACACAGGTTTCTATGAGTCAGAACTGACTTGACAACACTTAACAACAAGCAATGGCTAATTCACCACTCATCTGCCAGTTAGTTGTACTGTGGTGGCTGTGTGTTTCTGTGATGCAGGGTCACCCATGGTGGACAAGTTTCAGCAGAGCTTTGTAGGTAATTTTTATTTTTTCCTGAGCTGCTTTCAGGAATCTTTCCTTATCTGGTTTTGGAACATTTGATTATGATATTTCTTGGTGATTTCATTTTTGGTTATATTCTGTTTGGGGTTCATTCAGCTTCTTAAATACATATCCTTGTCTTTCTTGCTATCAGGAATGTTTTCTTCTAATAACTTAACAATTTTCTCTGTGTTGGTTTTTTGTTTTGCTTTGTTGGTTTTGGTCTCTTTTTGTTCTGGAATTCTGATAACCTATAAGTAGTCCTCTTTATGGTATCCCACATAATTAATAGACTTTCTTTGTTTTCTCACTTTCCCCACCCCACCTCATTCTTTTTTCTGATAGTTTCTTTAGCAAATCAGTATTTAGGAACTTGTCTTAAATTTCACTAACTTGGTCTCCCATGATGCAGTTCTACTTGGTTGCCCATTCAATGCGTTATGCATTTCTGAACTCTTAGTATTAACCTTACAGGTACCTATTTGCTGTTTTTGTATGGTTTCTAATTTTTCATTTATTTTGTTGCTTTTTTCTTGTAGTGTTTTCCTAAATTATCCTAAAGATTAGCCTGTGTTTTCCTTGATTTTGTTTGGACCATTCTCAATCTTTCTTCAGTCTGCTGAAAGTACTTAAATATAATTCCTTTGAATTCTTTATCAAGTAGTTTCAATGCTATTTCTTCCTCAGAAAGGTTGTCTTGCTCTAGGTTTTGGTAATTTGTTTGAGCCACTCTGTGTTGTTTCTTCATGTGAACTGAAATTGTTTGTTGTCTGTAAGACATTGCGATGTTGTTGTATTTATATTTAACTGGTGATTATATGTTGATGTGTTCTTAGGCACTCAGAATCTGTCTTTGGTGAATGTGATAAAGAATGAGCATCTGTGTGCAGTTCTTTGCTCACTGTTCATGAAGTACAGTTGAGGGTGAGTTTGGTTGATCACTGTCTGTTAGTGATCAGACAGGATAGGAATGGATAGAGTGTGTTACTTGCCCAGTGCGTGGGACTACAAGGGGTATGGGTGATACTAGGCTATGTAGGCATGGCTGCTGTCTCCCACTGACTGAAAGAAGGAAAAAACAAACAAACAGGTAAAAAAAAAATTTAAAAGCAAGTAATAAAATAAAGAAAAATGAAAAAGAATTGGGTGTGGGATGCAAGCAAACAGCAGCAAGAAAAATTTAATAATAAAGAGAAAAAGGGAAGGAAAATTAAAGCAAGGAATGAGAAAAGAAAAGGGAGTAAAATAAAAGAAAAAAACATAATAAACAAAACTAGGGAGGAGGAGGAAAGAAAAAATGGTGAAGAAAAATCCAAGAGAAAAAAATGAAAGATGGAAAGGGGGAAATGAAGGAGAAACAGAAGAAAAGAAAGAAGAAACAAGGAAAACAGAGAAATGAAAGAAAAAACAAGGGAAGAGGGGCAAAGAAAAGGAAAAAACAAAAATAAAATTGGTGTAGGAAGGACAGTCAGGGCAACTGGTACTGGCATCCTGGATTAGCATCCTCAACTAGCCAAGGATCTCTGAGAGACCACTGAAAACCTCATAAAACATCTAGAGCACAATCTCTGGTCAGAAGTATATTTGTTCTGAGCTCAATTCTACCCTCGGGCCCTACATCTACCCTAGTGAGACCAAAACTCATTCTCCTTCACTCATTCTCCGAGAACCCATGAAAACATTTGATGTAAATTTTCATACCTTTCAACACTTCCCGCTCACAGATTAAATGCCCTAGTCCCTTTGAAGATCAATCCTGTGATATGATTTGCAGACAAAACACTGCTCTGACCATTCTCCCTCCGAATGCATTGCCTTTGTAAATGTCTCTCTCACCAGATACATATTCTGAACTAAATTCACACATTCTTTTTTTTTTTGTATCTATTTCCCCAGATACCAGCCATGCCTATAATATTCAGTCTAGTTTTTGCAGGTTTCAGCTCCTTCTATGACATAATTGTCTGTACACAATTACTTCAGGTTTGCTTCATCATCTGGGATTTCTCCCCATGTCCTTAATCATTGTGCCTTAAGGACACACAGAATCATTGTTTCTCTTAATACTGGATCAATATTTTTATTCATATAACTGAAAATGACGTTAGCTTCCCGGTTGCCATGTCACATTAATGACTCACACTAAGCTTGTAGTGAACAAAAGCTTTAAGGACATTTTTACATTAGCTTCTATCACATTAAGTCATTATTACATTAGCTTACATTAATGTGGTCAATAAAATAGTGTGGTCACCACTGCCATGTACATGCAGTCAATTTGTTTAACCCAACTCCCAGACTTTACATTTTTCTCTATTCCGTGTTATCTTCTTAGCTATGAAAAACCAACAACAACAAACAGGAAAGGCAGAGATTTTGGCATCACAGTTTCTTCAAAACCTGTGCTAACTGCTGGAGATTACAACTTTCTTTTCTAGGTTCTGACAAATTGTTTGATCTGTTATCTCTTGCAGGATTTTGCAGGAAATTAATTCACATCTGTGGTTTCTAGAAAACAACTTTAGAGAACACCAAGAGATGTGCTTGCTTTCAGTCAATTGACACCTCTTCCCCTGCAAGATTTTAAAGATGACCAATAACAGGTTTGCAAGTCCATTGCCAGTTTTGGGTGCTCTGTGATGTAATTCAACTGGTCTTAAAAGTCATAGCCACTTAGTGCAGTTTGGTGTTTCTTTTTTCTTACCCCCTCCTCCATCTTTGGAAGTGGCTTCTCTCTAACCATGTTTACTCTGCAAACTTTCAGCCTGGAGATCCTTCTTCCTGGTGTAGTAGTGAAGGAAAACAGGAAATGAGCAGTTCTGCTTGCCCTTACATCATCTGCTCCTAGCTCATGTTTCTTCATTGTTTTTGAACCCCATGTAAGCTTCTTAAAAGCCCTTGGTTTTGCCCTTAGCATTTTCCATGCGCCTCAGCTTGTTCTGGGATTTCAATTTTCTGGCAGAATTCCTTCAGATTTGTGTCACCCTTTTGTGTTTGTCTTTGACAAGATGCCCTTTTTATTTTTCCATAGTTTAATTGTATACCATCAATATTTTATTTAGAAGCCTCTTCAATCCTCATGACTGAGCCTCTGGCTATCTTACCTCTGCTTTTCTGGCTTTTATCCTGAGTTTTTGTGAGCCCAGATCAGACACTAGCAAGCAGTATAGTTCTACAGCAACAAAGAACCAAGGAGCACTGTTTAGAAAAGAGATTTCCAAACAGGAAGTCTGCTCTTAAAAATGAAAATGAGAGCACTTAGAAACCCAAATTCCACTAGTCAACTGGGTTGTTTGTAGAAATGCAGATTCCTGGGCCTCCTGGGCCTCCTTAGCCTCTAGAGTAGAAGCCAAAATTATTCCTTTTTTTTTTTCCAAAGTTTTTATTGTGAACTGAGTGATAGTTCATATGGGAGAACATCAGTTTACACCATTGTTTAATTGCAGTGATTAAAAAAGTTCGTTTTTAAACAAGTCCACCAGGTACCGTTATTGCATGCTTTTCACGAGAGGCAGGAGAAAGGAGGTCAAAGTAAGATTTCAGCTAAAATGGATTAGAAAAATCAAAGGCTATTATATCACTGTGAATTGAAATCCCTTCCCTCCCCGATTTAAAGGAAACCTCCAGCCTGGATCAGAAGAGAGTTAGTTGAAAACATTGGTAGAAACAAAGCCCTCACCGATGTTTTAAGGGACAGGATTCTAGGGTCAAGGAGCCCCGTAGCGTAGTGAATCGCAAGCTGGGCTGTTAACCAAAAGGTCATCAGTTCAAATGTACCGGCTGCTACTCAAGAGAACGAAGAGGCTTTCTGCTGCCATAGAGATTTACAGCCTCAGAAACGCTGTACAAGGTTGCTATGAGTTGGAACTGACTGGATGGTACACAATCACCACGAGTTCTACAGTCAGCTAGTATCTTGCTGATATTAGAACAGTTTCCCCTACATTATTTACCTTCTTAAGTGTTATTTACCTTTTAAATATTAAGTAGGAGGAGAACTCGGTACGCAGACACCCTGTGATAGATATTGGGCTAATAAAGTGGAAAGCTTTGAAACCCAATACGAATCTGCATTGGAATACTGTGTCTTCTACTTAACAGCTGAATGACCTTGTTCAAGTTACTTTAACTATACAGTGTAAGCAAAATGGAACTAATAATTCTAACCTTGATATTTGAGAAAATCAAATAAATAAACAATGTATCTATTGTGGCACTGTAGGGTAAGAACTGAATTGGTAACTGCAAGGTCAGCAGTTCAAACCCACCAGTCACTTCTTGGAAATCCTATACAGGGTCCCTATGAGGTGGAACTAACTTGATGACATTTAACAACAGCAACAAAGAACCTAGTGTATATTAGTTATTCCATTCTTTTCTCTTTTTCCCTGAGGAGGATGCATGCCCAGATACTAATCATTTTTCTCGTTCTATGGAAAACTCTTAAGAAAAATTCCATATCCAATTTAGTGCAATAAAAACTGCTGAAAACAGCCAAAAGCTCCAGGACCAGAAGGACTGCATCAGTCTTAAGTAGAATTCTAATTTAAGACTTGACTTCAATTAATTATTCATTGCTAGTTCAAGTCTATTGTTGATATGCTGTAATTTCAAAGAGCGTTTTCCTGATAAGGGCTAAAAAATTTGAAACCGCTCACTTTTGCAATGTATCCTGGAATCCTCATCAAGAGAAAATGCTTTTGAAATACAAAAGCTTTAGGATTTTGGAATTATCCTTCAAAAAAGGAATTCTTTCCTTTCTTGGAAATATTACTTCAATCCTTGTGTTTTCAGTGTGAATTGCAATGGTTTATCCTTGGAGGCTCTGTCTTTCTTTATGATCCTATTTTTGCTATTGTCATTTTTACTGTAATGTTGAGTCATGGGCAATCAAGGTCCTGCTTATCAGGTAAACATTTCTCTATGTATAGAGCTACATTGCATCTATTATGAACTGATGGGCCACTGCCTCCAACTTATGACAACACCTTAGCATCTCTGGACACATGTGTAATGATTGCCAGATTTTTTCTCCTTACTTTCCTCAATTAGGACTCATGGCGACCTCATGTATTACAGAGAAGAATTGCTTCAGAAGGTTTTATTGGCTGTTACCTTTATAGAAGCTGATCATCGTAGCTTTTTCCCATGATGCCACAAAGTGAGTCCAAACCACCAACTTAGGTTATGTTTGCACCACTCAGAGACACTTTCCTAGCTCTTAGAGGGACCCAGTAAGGAGTTTTGATTTGTGGTCACATCTATACTTATACAACAATTTCTTAAAGGGGGAACATTTAGAATAAAACACAAGAATATAGCATACTGTCCAAGTCCTCTTGTGTGAAAACAGAGGCCCAGAGTGCAACATTTTCAGCTTTTGTTGGTAGAGGGATAGTTAATAAGAAGATGCACACAGGAAGTGTCAAAGTACTGCCCAAGGGAAGGAGTTTTTGTTATTTGTTTGTTGTTTTTTTTTCAGACTCCAAACAAGAAGCTATATTCTTTTCCAAAGTGGAGACTTAAAACTTCCGTCTTACAATGAGTCATTTTTTTTTTTTAACAGACAGCCATTTTCATTAGCAAAGAAAGGAAACAGCCAACATTTTGCCAGGCATACTGAAGAAAAGCAGAGCTGTCTGATGGAATTAATCAATAAGATTCAATACATAAAGCAAGTACACAAAGAAAGAAAGAAGCATTCCAGCATCAAATGACCTAGGAACAATAGCCACAGGGAGTCAGCAAAAGATACAGATTGTTGCAGAACAGAGGTTCTTTTCTTAGCCTTGCTTGTTAAGGATAATCACCTGTATTCTTTATATTTCTTATAAATAATTTTGTGTACCAAATTGTATCCAATTAATTCCTATTTTGGTCATCCTCAACTATGTCTTTCTGTACTTTCATAAAGGCCTAAACTGTTGAACTTAGTTGTTGTTCTTAAGTGCAGTCTAGTCAGCTCCGACCCATAACAACCAATAGGATTTCCAAGGAACAGCTGTTGAGCTTGAAACACCAACCTTTTGGTTCAAACTGACTTTGCAGTCCAGCGCATTAACCCACAGTGCCACATTAAGATTCCTTTGAGTATGGTCAAATGAAGATTCATATTCAGTTAAAGTTCTAATGTCAAGAATAGTGAAATCCAGGTAATTGGAGCTCTCTCACACCCTCCAAAATTCTGCCTTAATGATACTTAATTCCCAAGATCCAAGAGTCTTAGAAAATAAAAAGCAGAGTGGTTCATAAAACCAATAGGTATTCCCATATGATAATTTTAGTTAACTGGCTTCTTTCAAACTCTTCTATTTTAACTCCTTACTTAAGTCAGAAATTTTAAATAGGATATTGGGAACAAGGAAAGAGTACTAGTTAAGGAAGGAGGCAAGCATGAAGGCACTAAGCATTTGGAACTAGCCACTGTAACAAAGTGATATTGAAAGATTCTACGGGCAAAATATTGAGTGATGCAGAAAACATCAGAAGAAGATAGAAGGTCTTATATAGAATTTATTTTTTATGTATGCATAAATTAACATATACTTCTTGTTGTTGTTAAGGGCTGTCGAGTTGGTTCCGACCCATAGCAACCCTGAACAGGGTTTCTGAGGCTGTAAATCTTTACGGGAGCAGAAAGCCTCCTCTTTCTCCCACAGAGCAGCTGGTAGTTTCAAACTGCTGACCTTGTGGTTCGCAGCCCAATTCATAATCACTACGCTACCAGATCTCCTTATATATAGTATGTTTGAAAAAAGAAGATAGAAGAAATATACAGTCATTGTATCAAGAAGAATTGGTCAATGTACAATCATTTAAAGATGTACAATATGGCCATCTTCCTTATGCTTTCTAAGGTCACCAAAATCATGGAAGAGTGTCTATAGGAAGTTTATATAGGATGTAGCCATGTAGTATCACCTAACTGCATGGGAGGTTAGGATCTGTGATTTAACTATCTGCCCATGAAGATGAAGAAACAGATTTTTTTTTTCCACATTTTATTGTGAATTTGGTGACGGTTTATAGAAAAATCAATTAAACAATTTGTACTCATTGTGTTTCATGTCATTAATTGCATGTGTAATGCCAGTTAGCCCACTTCTTCCCTGTGTTTTCCCTTTCCATTCTTCCTTCTGTCATAACCCTCTGAACTTTGTCCATGGGTAAAGGCTGCCCTTTTGATTGATCTCAAATGGTTGATTATTCCAAGGAGTATGTACCTCCTTAGCACTATTGCTCCCCTTAAAGACTCGTCTATTGTTTGGCTGAAATTTGATTCATGGTAATTAGTTCATTTCCAGACATGAAGAATGACTAAGGGTCGTAGTCTCTATCTGACCAGTAAGCCTGGGTTTGTTGTTGGTGTTGCTTCATAACTTTTCATTTTGTTTCACATCTTTCTCCCGCTCTATACAGGACCTTCTAATGTGATTCCTTTCAGAGCAGTGGCCAGGCACCATCTGGTTCTTCTGATCATAGGATCATGGAGGCTGATGTTTGTGTGGTCCTTTAAACCATTGAACTAATTATTTCAGTGCATCTTTGGTTTTCTTCACTCTTCTCTGTTCCAGATAGGGGGAAACCAATAGCTGCCCCTTAGAAGGCCGCTCAAGCTTTTAAGTCACTACTCATCAAATTGTGATGTAGAACATTGTCTTTGCAGACAATATTATGCCACTTAACCTTGGTGTTGACCAAAAATTTGGTCCTGAACCCTTAGGTACAGTGTGACTCATTCCTTCAACAGTGTTTGGTTATGTCTAAGAAGTTTTCATAATTTTTCCTCCTGCATGCTCCTTCACATTCAGGGCTATACTTGTAGCATGTAGAACCTATATATATATTCTTAGGTATAATTCCACTCTCCCTCCCACACCCACTCATACTGCATGCCTATCCATGAATTTACATGTAGATTACCTTTATTACAGTATTGTGGATATGACAGTATTAACCCCTGTTTCCTAACACTCCTCCAAATGTCTTCCCCTGACTCCTCCATCATTTTTTGCTGACCTCCTTTTTATTGTATATTATCTTCCTTCCCCTTCCTTCAAGTTAATAATAACTCTTTAGTTAGTGATGTACCCTCCCTACCTCTTCCATAAAAGAAGGTTTTTTTGTGTGAAAACCTTTCTCTGATTATTTATAATTGTGGTCTCATACAATATTTTTCCTTTGTGATTGACTTATTTTGCTCAGCATAATGTCCTCCAGGTGTTTTGTAGATCCATCATTAGCCTTTAAAGTTGGGTAGTATTCCTTTGTGTGTATGTGTTATGTTGTTTTGGTGGTTAAGTGTCTTCAAGTTGGTTCCAACTCATAGCAACCCAATGCACAACAGAAGCAAACACTATCTGATCCTACACCACCCTCACAATTGTTGCTATGTTTGAACTCATTGTTGTATCATAGTTTGTACCACAGTTTGGAAGAGACAGATTTTAATTAGAAGCTAGAAATCTCTGACTCAGAAGGCATATGTCAGAGAGACTAGTGTTTCAGTTATAGAACCATTACAAAAAGTCAGGAGACAGTTGTGGTTATAAAAGTAAGTAAAATAAAAGTTACTTAACTGTTTACTTAGTGTGCTTCAGGCCCTGTGTTAAACACGCAGGTTATCATGTTAAGTCCTCATATCAACCCTAATTTTGCATATCAGGAAACTGAGATAAGAGAGGTTAAGGCACTTGCCCATATTTTCATAAACAATTGGTGAAAAAGAGTGATTTTGAACACAAGTTGTCAAACTCAGAAGCCCATGCCTTTAACCACCTCATTGTATAATCAACACAGCATCATAGAAGGACCAAAATATAAATTGCAATCTGCTCCAAAGTTAAGCCAAGCTTCTTCTATTTTCAAAAACAGGAAAAGGAAGGAATGATCTTCAGATTTTTAAAATCTTCAAGTGAATGAACTTGAAATAGAAAAGCAGGAAAGCCTTTGGCCAAGTTTAGAATTCCCTCGAACTCCTTGGATCCTGCCATTGAAACCCAGCCTGAGCCTTTTTGGTTTTATATTTAGTTATTACCAAGCACCATTTCCTAGATCTATGAGACAGATTTAAGTATTCTTATGTTTTTTGGATATAAGTGAGATTTTTAGCTGACTGAGACAGAATGCAGCTAAAATATGTGGCAAGAATGTCTAAAATGAATATGAGAGCCAAATATTTAGCAGTAAGAAGATACACCTGTCCAAGCAGGTTGGGCTTTGATGCAGTCAGTCTTCCTAAAAGATTGCGATACCCTCAGAAATCTCATTTGTTCCATGGGTCTGTTGCCCCTGACCTGAGCCTGGAACATGAAGGCCCTTGTGATTTATTTAGCATCATTTCCCAACACTGTCTGAACCTCAAAAAAATAGAATGTAGATACTGTAACTCTGAAAACACTCTTATAACCTTTGTAGTTTGACCTTGAAAAACCCTAGTTGGTCACCCAGAAACTCCAAGTGAATGGGGTTACTGAATTCTGCTCACCACTATCTGCAATTAGAAACTTTCAGTACTTGTGAGCACTAGAGCCAAGTATACCCTTGGGTTTACATTCAACATATCATGATGGGCAATGGTCCTAGTACAAGACCTTTAGCCCACCTGTTGAAATATCTTGTTCACTAACTTCTAGCAAGATGTGGACTAGTCAGATGAACTTCATGGACCCTCTACAACAAAGATACAAGAGACCAAATAAAACAGACACAAATAAAAATTCTGGCATCTTGAACTTCAGAAGAAAGGTTACAGAGATAGAAGGAGTATTTTCTGGGAAAAGACACTGAGCAAGGATAGTGAGAGAGGGAGATAAACTAGTCAATGCTGGCCAGACACAGCTCCACCATCTTGTGAACAACTTTAGTAGCCGTGAGAGACCTAGCAGAACAGATTTACAATTTCTTCTTTTTCCCCATGTTCTCCTGGTGACCAAAGGTATGGCCAGCTCCCATCTTCATCCAACGCAGTGCAGATTCTACTCTCCAGGTGTTCAGAGCCACATCAGTGTGAGTTAGGTGCCAGCAGCACTGCTTTGGTGCCTAGCTTCAAACCTACAAAACCCACAGAACCACCAGCCTAGCATTTGACCAGTCACATTACCCCCAGCTTCCCTGTAGTCTCCATCAAGCACTCCACCAACTACTTCCAGATTGAGTGCCCTGAACATAGATAACACTGAGGCCAATAGGAACTCCATCTAGGGCCAGGGACTCTGGTGTCACATCCCTTCCACAACCACCTTGTGAGCTCCTTGAATTGCAGGAGCCCCCCATTGTTGAATTTATAAAAACAAAAAGTGCAGATTTCTCCCATGAGAAATCTTTTTGTTTTTATAAATTCAACAATTCCACAATGTCCCAGAGTCAACAGACAATTTCACATGAAGAAACAAGAGAGAATGGCTCAAATAAATGACCAAGATGCAGAGCCAGAAAACGTTTCCAAAGAAGAAAAGTACTGGAACTAACTGGAAAAGAATTCAAAAGCATGTTAACTTGGTGTCTTCTAAGGATCAATAGAAAGATCGAGGAAAGCAAGGAGAGTACAAAACAGAAAGAGGAAATAGTGTAGTTACAGAGCTTCCAAATGGAAAGGAAGTCAGGTAGATCTCAAGATAAAACAGACCCCTCAAATTATTCCAAAATATAGAGGAGGATGGAAAACTTCCTAATA
>NW_006408834.1:3098163-3099400 GCF_000296735.1 Chrysochloris asiatica
GAATGGAAGAAATGAAGAGGATAAAACACTGAACAGAAAATTTCAAAGGTCAACTCAAGAAGTATTATAATCAAACGTGTAAAGACCTGGAGTTAGAAAATCAAAAGGGAGGAGCACACTCAGCATTTCTTAGGCTGGAAGAACTGAAGAAAAAATTCAAGACTGAACTTGAATATTGAAGGATTCTATGAGCAAAAGGAATCTTGGTGATGTACTGTAGGATAAGCACTGGACTGCTAACCACAAGGTCGATGGTTCAAACCCAACAAATGCTCCTTGGAAACCCTATACAGGATTGGTACAAGTTGGAACCAACTCAGCACTTAATAATGACAACAATGGACAAAATATTGAAGGATACAGAAAGCATCGAAATAAGATGGAAGAAATACACAGTCACTGTACCAAAAAGATGTGGTCAATGTTTAGCCATTTGGAGAGGTAGCAGATGATAAAGAATCAATGGTACTAAAAGAAGAAGTCCAAGGTACACTAGAGGAACTGGAAAAAACCAAAGCTCCAGGAATTGACATTATACAAATTGAAATGTTTCAACAAACTGATGCAGCATTGGAAGCGTTAATTCATTTATGCCAAGAAATTTGGAAGACAGCTACTGGCCAACCAGTTGGAAGAGATACATATTTGTGCTCATTCCAAAGAAAGGTTACCCAATAAAATACATAAATTATCCAACAATAACATTAATGTCACATGAAAGCAAGACTTTTCAGAAGAGAATTCAAAAATATGGTTGCAACAGTGCATCGACAGGGAACTGCCAGAAATTCAAACAGGATTCAGAAGAGGACATGGAGTGAGGGATATCATTGCTGACATCAGGATGGATCTTGACAAAAAGCAGAACATGCTTTGTGGCCCACAGCCTGCTTTCTACAGTACTTACGTCTGTTTCTACTGAGTACTTTTATGTACAACAGAAAGAAGACTAATAGATGCTTTTATATAGAAAATGTTGAATGGCTGTTTGGTCTATACAATCAATATACTCCCTACTTTTATTGCCCTCAGCTGGCGAGTAATGTCTGGGTGAAGTCATGTCCTATTCATCTGGCTGAGCAGCTTCTCTGAGCCCCCATTTCTGTATCTGCAATAGAGGAATGACTGTGAAGAGCAAACAAAATGTGTCCGACCAGCACTAGCAGTGCTTAATTGAAGCTGAAACAGTGCTTAGTTGAAGTTGAAACTGAATTAACACTCTCTCTTGGGGTTTGAA
>NW_006408834.1:3099500-3100471 GCF_000296735.1 Chrysochloris asiatica
CACCTATTCCCTTTTGTTCCTTTAGCAAATTCAATTAAAACAGAGTACATTCACAATTACAACATAGATGCTATTAAACTAATAAGAAATCATAAAAAAAAAAAAAAAGCAGAGCATGCTTGTGCTTTATTTATTATGCAAAGACTTTTGACTATGTGGATCATGACAAGCCATGGATAATTTTGTGAAGAATGAGTATTCCAGAATACTTCATTGTGCTCATGAGGAACCTGCACATAGACCAAGAGGCAGTTATTCCATCAGAACAAGGGATACTGATTAATTTAAAATCAGGAAAGATATGTGCTGGGTTGTATTGTTTCACCATACTCATTCAATCAGTGTGTTGAGCAAATAATCTGAGAAACTGGATTGTATGAAGAAGAATGTGGCATCAGGATTGGAGGACAACCTTCAATATACAGATGATACCACCTTGTTTGCTGAAAGTGAAGAGGACTTGAAATTCTTACTGATGAAATCAAAGACCACAGCCTTCAGTATGAACTGCATCTCAATGTAAACAAAACAAAAATCCTCACCACTGGATCAATAAATAAAATCATGATAAATGGAGAAAAGTTCATTTTGCTTTGATCCACAAACAAAGCTCATGGATGTAGTAGTCAAGAAATGAAAGGACATTTTTCATTAGGCAAATCTATTTTAAAAGACCTTTTTTAAAAAAGTGTTCAGGAGCAAAAATGTCAGTTTAAGGACTAAGGTGCCCCAGGTCCAAGCCATGATATTTTCAATAATCTCATATGCATGTGAAAACTGGGCAATGAATAAGGAAGATTGTACAAGAATTGATGCATTTGAATTACAATTTTGGTGAAAAATAATGAAAGTTCCATGTACTGCCAGAAGAACAAACAAATCCATCTTGGAGGAAGTACTGCCAGACTGCTCCTTAGAAGCAAAGATGGGCATTATACTTTGGGCATATTATCATGCGGGACCAGTCCCTG
>NW_006408834.1:3101628-3103139 GCF_000296735.1 Chrysochloris asiatica
ACAGTTATTTTATAAATAAAAATAGTTTATTACTTCTTTTCCAATATGTACACCTTTTATTTCTTTTTCTTGCCTTTGTTATACTGACAAGGCCTTCTAATATGATTGGAATAGGAATGGAAGGATTGGGCATCCTTGTCTTAGTCTTTATCTTGGTCATTCAATCTTTCACCACTAAGTATGATGCTAACTTGTTGCAATTGAGTCAGTTCTGATTTATGGGGACCCCACATGTATCAGAATAGAATTGTAATCCATGGCATTTTCAATGGTTGTAATATTACAGAGTCCTGGTTTGATGTTGCGGATTAATGCTTGGGAATTCAAAGTTGGTTTGAACAGCAAGGTTGGCAGTTTAAGCTCACTAGTCACTCCTCAGAAACTCTATTCAAGGTTGCTATAAGTTGGAACTGACTCAATGGCACTGAACAACAACAGTCTTACAAAAGTAGTTTGTCAGGTCTATCTTCTGTGGTCCTGCTGGGTGGATTGAAAGAAATCCATTTATACCACTCAGAGACCCTAGTATAATGTTAGCTGTGTTTTTTGTTGATGTTCTTTATCAATTTGAAGAAGTTATTATTCCTACTTTGTTAAGAGTTTTTAACAAAGCGGTGATGGTTATGTGACGTGGAGTCAGTTCTGACTCATACCGACCCTGTACAGGGTTTCTGAGGCTGCAAATCTTTACCGGAGCAGCAAGCCTCATCTTTCTCCTGCAAAACAGCTAGTAGTTTCAAACTGCTGACCTTGAGGTTCACAGCCCGATTCGTAACCACTACACTACCAGAGTGGATACTAAATATTGTCAAATGTTTTGTTTTCTATCAGTTGAGATAATCATGATTTTTTTTTTTTCTTTTAACCTCTTGATAAGGTGAATTACATTGCTTTATTTTTTAAAGTTTTGAAATCTTACATTCCCAGGAGAAACCTCATTTGGTCAAGACATGTTTTCCTTTTTACATATTGATGAATGAAATTTAAGGAAGCCCTGGTTGCAAAGTGATTAAAGCAGTTGGCTGCTAACCAAGAAGTTGGCTGTTCAAATCCACCAACCAGTCCCCAGGGAAAAGATGTGGCAGGGAGCTTCCATAAATAAAAATTGTTGTTGTTGTTGTTGTGAAATGCCATTGATTCGGTGCCGACCCATAGCGGCCATGCATAGGGTTTCCGAGGAGCAGCTGGTGAGCTTGAACCCCCGACCTTGCAGTTCAAACAGCTTTACAGTCTGGCTCATTAACCCACAGCGCCACACCAGGACTCCATTACAGCCTTGGAAACCCTATGGGGAAGTTTTATTCTGTCCTACAAGGTCATTACGATTTGGAATTGACTAAATGGCAACAGCTTTGATTTGTTTAGGTGCAAATATAATTTACTCATATTTTATTAATTTCTGTGTCTATGTTCACAATAAAATGTGCAGGGATTTGGAGTTAGAAAACCAAAAGGGAAGAACACGGTCAGTATTTCTCAAGCTGGGGGAACTGAAGAAAAAATTCAAGCCT
>NW_006408834.1:3104654-3106382 GCF_000296735.1 Chrysochloris asiatica
ATGGATCGGCCAGGTGGCATCATTGATGGACTCGGGGGTGGCAGCGGTGGTGAGGTTGGCCCAGGATCGAACATTGTTTCGTTCTGCTGTGCATGGAGTCTCTATGAGTCGGTTCCGACTCGATGGCACCTGACAACAACAACAACAATGTTCACAATGGATATTGGTCTATAGTTTTCTTTCATTATAATATCTACGTATAGTTTTGGTATCAAGTTAGCGCTGGCCTCATGAAATGAATTTGGAAGTGTTTCTTTCCTCTTCAATTTCCTGGAAGAACTTGTATTATTTCATCCTTAAATATTTGGGAGAATTCCCTAGTGAAGTCATTTGTATTTGTTCTCATTCCCACATAAAATATTACCCCAAAATTTAGCAACTTAAAACAATAAACATGACTATCTTCCAGTTCCCACGATCAAGAATCTAGGAGCAGCTTACTTAGCTGGGTGGTTCCGCTTTAAGGCTTTTCACAAAGTTACAGGCAAGCTGTGTCGTCTCAAGATTTGATAGAACTGAGGCATCTGTCTGTGTTTGTTGACAAGTTTCTGTTTCTTGTGTGTTGTTAGGTTGAGGACCTCATTTCCTTGCCATACCATGTGGGCCCTTCTCTAGGGCTGTGAGTAATATTACAGCTTGTTTGGCCAGAGAGAGAGACCCAAGAACTAAGCAACTGTCATTTTATAACTCAATTCCTGAACTCTTATCATCCTATCTCATTGTTCCTGCCATATTCTACTTGTATGAAGTGAATCAATACATCGAGTTCACCCTCAAGGATTAAAGGATTACACAAGAATGCAAATGCCAAGAAGTGGGGATAATGCTTACTACACCATCTATGCCAGGAGTTTGCTCTTCAATTTCTTTATTATGTGCAGACTATTCAGATTTATAAGGAACCCTGATGGCATAGTGGGTTATGCATTGGGCTGCTAACCTCAAGGTCAGCAGTTGGAATCCACCAGCTATTCTCCCAGAGAAAGATAAAGCTTTCTGCTCCAGTAAAGGTTTATAGCCTCGGAAACCCTATACAGGGTCGCTATGAGTTGGTATCAACTCAACAGTATATAACCAACACCATTCAGATTTATATGTATCTTATCAAGTATGCTTTGGTGGTTTGTATCTTTCAAAAGAAAAAAATGTGTCTGCTTTATCCAAGCGACCAAATTGTTGACATAAGATTGTTCATAATATTTCCTTCTTATCCTTTTAATGGAGTCCTTGTGTTCCACTGTAGGATAAGCACCGAACAACTAACCTCAAAGTCAATTGTTCAAACCCACCAGCTGCTCCTTGGAAAAGTTATACAGGTTTGCTATGAGTCTGAACTGAGTAAATGGCACCAAACAACAACAATAATCCTTTTAATGCCAATATTTGTAATAATAGATTCTTTTTTTTTTAATAAGGAAGAAAATTAAGTCCCTATACCCAAACACATAGACACATTACACAGTTGAAATCACATTATCCACAGAAACCATGCATCAGTTCATAATATTTTCTATATTGCTGTATGGTTCTGTTTGTATTCTTCACATACCATGTTCGTAATTTCTCTAACTAGATTCTAGTATCTCTTACTGTCTCTGTATGTTGTTGTTAGGTATCATGGAGAAATGGTAAGTTATTTAAGACAAGACCATGATTTTTCTATTTTTAAAGACACATAATGTTATCAAGCGTAGTGGTTACGAATCGGGCTGCTAACCTCAAGGTCGG
>NW_006408834.1:3106537-3116724 GCF_000296735.1 Chrysochloris asiatica
GTATTTCTGAGGGTCTTCCTCTTTTTTCCTGACCCTCCTAATTTACCACGCATGATGTTTGTCTTCAAGAACTGGTTCCTCCTTATAATATGTCCAAAGTACGTGCCATGAAGTCTCACCATCCTTGCTTCTAAGGAGCATTCTGGCTGTACTTCCAAGACTTACGGAACCCCTGGTATATTAAATAATCTTTGGCAACCCTTAGTATATTTAATAATCTTCCCCAACACTGTAATTTAAGGGTATTGATAGTTCTCCTGTCTTCATTTTTCACTGTTTAACTTTTTTTCTTTAATGTTTTATTGTGAATTATGTGATAGTTAACATGGGAGAACATTAGTTTTACATTCATCCTATCGTATATCGTTTCACTGCCATGGTTACAATCCCCTCCGTGCATCATCAACCAACCAAAGGGTACACCCTACAATCTTGCCCCTCTGTCATCAGCACACAGCGCCTCTCCTTCTCTGGGTCTAAAGTCTCCAGCTGCTCCATCGTACCACATCATCATCTCTGGCTCCGTTTCAAGCATCACTGCTTCTCTGGGTAGGGTCCTGCTCTCCGCTCTTTTCCCTTGATGGTCCCAGGGACCTCTGCTACTAGACTACAAATTAATCACTCCCCTCCTTGCTACAAAACATCTACCTTTACATTTCCAACCCTCACAATCAGTCCTGATAACAGTTATTCACTATCGTATCACAAGGGACCTATCTGCAAGTAATGGACTCTTTTGTTCCAGATTTAATTATTAATTTGCATCTTCACTCTTGGTTTTCTTGGTCAATCTGAATAGAGGTTTATTAATTGTACTGAACTTTACAAAGAACTAATTTTACATTGTTGTGAATTGAACTGTGACCCCTAAAAATATATATTTAAATCTTAACTTCTGTTCTTGTAAATATGATCCTGTTTGGAAATAGAGGTTTTCTTTTATCATGTTAATGAGGTCTTGCCATAATAAGGTCAGTCCTAAAACTCATCATTTTCCAGTGGTACCTTACAAAAAGTGGACAGACACAGATGCAAAGGATTGCCTTCAAGAAAAACAAAAAAACAACCAAGGATTGCTGACAGTTACCAGAAACTAGACGAGAGGCCAAATAGGCTCACAGAGAAAAACCCACCTAAGACCCAGATTTGAACATTTAGCCTCCAGCTCTGAGAAAAATTAATTCTTTAAAGTTCTTTAAAGTCAACCACTTGTGACAGTCCTAGGGAACTGTCTTTGACTGGGTTTTCTGGAGAAGCAAAATCAGTGAAACATCTATATGTATATATAGATAAACACATTTGTTAGCAAGGAAATGGCTTACAATCGCATAGTCCCAGGTCCCATTGGAAGAGAAGAAGCCTTTCCCCCATGTCCTTTATATTTGGAGAAAGTCACAACCCCAAGGAAACATCTTTTCAATTGATTGGCTGCTCATAGCCAATCATCTTCGAGTTAATTATGCTTGTATTAGGTTTCACCACCATAGGAATAAGCACATCTTAGCTGCTAAACCTCTGGAAACCCTGGCCCAGTCAAGTTGACATAGAATCCAAACTATTACAGGAATTAAGACTGTTTAACTGATTTGTTGTTGTTGTTGTTAAAATTTTCTGCTTTCAATTTCATTAATTTTTGTTATTGTCTTTATTTCTTTCCTTCTCCCTCTTTGGGTTTGTTTTATTTTTCTCCTTCTAATTCTGTAAGGTCAGAGTTTAATTATTGACTTGATGCTGTTGTTTGTTAGGTGCCATCGAGTTGGTACCGACCCATAGCGACCTTATGCACAGCAGAATGAAACACAGCCCGATCCTGGGCCAACCTCATTACTGTTGCCACGCTTGAGTCCATCGATGCTGCCACTTGGCCAATCCATCTCGTTGGGGGTCTTCCTCTTTTTGTCTGACCCTCCACCCTACCAAACATGATATCCTTCACCAGCGACTGGTTCCTTCTGACAATATGTCCAAAGTATGAGAGAGGAAGTTTGGCCATCTTGACTTGATATCTTTCCTCTTTCTTAATATAAGCATTTAGTACTATAAGCATCACTCTCTTCTCTAATTTAGCCTCATCTGACACATATTGATAAATTGTATTATTATGGTGGTGGTGGTGATGTGCCATGGAGTTGGTTCTAACTCATAGCGACCCTGCACAGGATTTCCCAGGCTGTAAATCTTTACAGAAGCAGAAAGCCTCGTATTTCTTCCGTGGAACAGATGGTAGTTTCAAACTGCTAACCTTAAGGTTCGCAGACCGATTTGTAACCACTACGCTACCAGAGCATAGTTAGAGTTAAATTTATCATCTATCTAGTTATTTTCTGTTCCTCTTATCTGTTCTTTGTTTCCCTTTTCTTCTTCTTAGGTTTCTTTTCTATTAGTTATTATAATTCCATTTTATTTCCATAATTGATACCTTAGGTATGCCTCTTTAAAAAAAAAAAAGTATAGTTGTTGTCCTAGGGTCTATAAAATACATCCTTTATCACAGTTTATCTTCAGATAATATTACTTTAGTGTAAACATCTTATAGCAGTATACTTCCAACTCCTCTCTTCCATAGTTTGTGCTATAATTGTACATTTTACTTTTACGTGTGTTACAAACTCCCATATAGTCCTGGTATGGCACTGTAGTAAAAACACTGGATTGCTAACTGCAAGGTTGGTGGTTCAAACCTACCAGCCACTCCTTGGAAGCTCTGCACAGGTTCACCATGAGTCAGAACCAACTTGACAACACTTAATAACAAACCCCACAATACAATGTTATAAATTTTTATGTATGTAGTGAAATATGTATATATAGACATATATTCTTTTTAATTGTGAATCGAGTGAAGGGTTACAGAGCAAATTCCGTTTTATATTCAACAAATCATACACTTTTTTTCATCTCAATGACTGCACTCCTGTCCATGTAACATCAGCTACCCTATAGTCAATCATATTTTACAGCAATAAGAAATACACAAGACATTTTTTTAGGTTTGTCTTATTTCTGGAGTTACTAATTTCTTAGTTGGATCTAAATATCTGTCTGGTATAACATCCTGCTTCCTGGAAAACTTCCTTATAGTACACATCTGCCTGAAATGAAGTCTTTTTTTTTTTTCTGAAAATCAGTTTGTATTTGATCTTCACTGATTACAAGCGTTTTTTCACTTTTTCTGAGTATACAGTTCTAGCATGACAGCTTTTTTTTCTTTAAGTACTTTAAAGCTGTCACTCCCTAATCTTCTGACTCGCATTGCTTTGCATGACAAGTTTGCTCTATTTCTTATTGTTCTTTTGTAAGAAAACTCCCTTTCTTCCCTGAGAAGTGTATGCTGTTTAAGCCACTGAGTTTGTGATAATTTTATTACACAATAATTGTTGTTAAGTGCCATCGAGTCAATTCTGACTCATAGTGACCCTGTATAGGGTTTCTGAGGAGTTGCTCGTGGATTTGAACCATTGAATTTGCAGTTTGCAGTCCAGTGCTTGTTATAGTGTCATACTGGGATTCCTACACAGCAATAGATGACTGCATTCCTACTAGAACATTCTCTACTGCTCATCTGAACTCAATAATCTATAGCAATGGCCACATAGAACTCAGACACCATACTCACAGCTATAAGATTTGTTAGGGAAGCTAACAGGTTATAATTCAGGATCAGAAGTGCTCAAGGTACAGTTTTTCCAGTGAGAATAACCTCTCCTCATCTGTGAACACAGGCAGGCCTCTCTCTGTCTGGCCAATTTATAAATGTGTTTAGAGTTGCTGATAAATGCCCGTAGAACACACCACTCCTCCATAAGCGTCAGCCTGAAGGCACTCGGTTCTAGCTCTGTGGGTCAGAAAATCTAGTTCCCCTAATTAAGTGCCTGGAAGCAAGTCTTCTGTCCAAAGTCATTCAGCTTTACTTGCTCCATGGTCTGAAAAGTCTATCTCTCTGTCTTGTGTTCCGACTCTTGATTCTGCTGCTACGCTCCTCTGCCACCACTCTGGTATCACAGCTTTCAGTCCTGAGGTTGAAGAGCTTCAGAGCACAAGGATCTCTGGGTCCAAAGGATGTGCTCCACTCCTGGCTCTCCTTGTGATGATAATGAGATCTCACCTACTTAGGCCCCCACCCCCACCCATTTCTGCTTCTGAAATGGCTTATTTTATACAAGTTAGAGTACCACACTTTTACAATCGTAATTAACTCTGTTTAACTACTCACAACTGAACCATATACTCTTATCAGCATCTTCTCCCACCTTCTCCTGCCCAGACCCATCAGGGCAAAAATATTGTTTAGTGGAAGAGCCCATATGAAGTAATTCACTTCTGTGCACTAACAAATGCAAAATACATATATGCAATATATATATATATACATGTGTGCATATATATGCATTAATATATATAACAAATGTTTATACCCAGAAACAGACAAGTCTCCTCTCCAATTAGTCCAGTAGTGAGGAGCCTATAGAGTTTAAGGAATTCTGCTGCCTGGAATCCATCAGTGATCCTGATTTAATTCATGTGAACTACAACCTAAACATTGGAATTTTTCAAAGCACTGAGATGATTCTAATGTGCAGCAGAACTTGAGAACCACTGCAAAGTCATTTTTCTATGTTTACCTTAATTTTCAACTATGCTCAGATTCTCTCCTAAAAATCACCTGGCTTCTTAGTTTCTCTTTGGTCTTCCTGAGAATGTACAATCCTTCTTTCTTTTTGCAAATGTGAATAGTTTTTTTCCAATCATATAGCATTGATAAGCCCAAGCATTGTAGGCTGCCCCTAGATGGTGACACTCTAATAATCTAAAAATACTAGGACCAAGTAGAAAAGGCATGTAAAATGGTGTTGTCTTACAAGAGAGAAAAATGAGTTAGAAATATGGAATTAGGTATAATATTTTTGGCTCATTAGTAACACATCCTGGCACTGTTTAGGAAATTATAAGAAACCATCAAATATTAAGATTGTCATTGTAATGGTTATGTGCCGTGGATTCAGTTCCAACTCATTGTGACCCTGTACAGGGTTTCTAAGGCTGTAAATCTTTGCGGAAGCAGAAAGCCTCATCTTTCTCCCACGGAACAGCTGGTAGTTTCAAACTGCTGACCTTGCAGCTCTCAGCCCAATTTGTAACCACTATGCTACCAGAGCTCCTTTGCCAGTGTAATAAGTAATAGAATATAAAACATCACCAGAAGATCAGATACTAAATGCTTGCTCTGTATCAACCTGAGCGTTTGGAGCAAACCATGACCTTGCTCTTTCTCTTGATAAATTACTATGTAAGAATCATCATTTCCTCAGTACTTATACTTAAGGGCAAGGAGCTCTGGTAGTGTAGTGGTTATGAATTGGGCTGCTAACCTCAAGGTCAGCAGCTCAAAATTACCAGCTGTTCCATGGGAGAAAGATGAAGCGTTCTGCTTCCATAAACATTTACAGCCTCGGAAACCCTGTACAGGATCATTATGAGTCGGAACCAACTCCATGCTGTGGAGTTGGTTCTGACTCATAGCGACCCTGTACAGGGTTTCTGAGACTGTAAATCTTTACAGGAGCAGAAAGCCTCATTTTTCTGGAACAGCTGGCAGTTTTGAACTGCTGACCTCATGGTTAGCAGGCCGGCTTGTAAACACTACGCTACCAGAGCTCCTTACGCAAGAATTGTTATTTCCTCAGTCCCCATACTTAAGGTCCTATTACGTGTGGTATATGCTGTTGTTAAGTGTCTTTGAGTCAGTTCCAACTCATAGTGACCCTATATAGGGTTTCCAAGGAAAAGCTGGTGGGTTTGAATCTTCAACCTTTGTGGTTAGAAGTTCAGTGCTTATTCTACAGTGCCACTTCAGGACTCCAGGTGTGGAATATAGAAGCATCAAATTGTTAAGCTTTGTCTATTTGGTTTTTAAACTAGTTAAGGTGACTGATGGCTTGTTTATACGAACTGATGTGTTCCTGATTTGTCCTTGCAATAAGCCAGAGAGAACAGTGGGCAGAAATCTGCCAAGAGCAATATGATTATTACATTAATGGTTTGGGACCTTGAGGTCCCCAAATCACAAGGGCACAATAACTTGACTTGGAAGAGAAAATCCTGCCCTGGCTGTAGGCCAAGGACACAGCTGACAAGGAACACAGACTGAGAGCACATGTGTGCAAGTAGCTTCCTGCTCTTTTCTGTCACATCTACTTTTCTGGCCATCGGCTCTAGAAGACCAGGCTTACTGCTAGTCTCCCAACACTGCAGCAGACTCTGAATGATCATTGCTTCTCTCCCACCCCCAACTCTGTGTTAGGAGTTAGACATTGATTTATTGCTTGTTTGCTCTTAAAATTGGCCTACATAAGAAGGAAAGCAATTTAAAGTGTGCCTTGCTGTGAGAGTTTTTATCCCTTCTTAACCCTTTTCTTGAAGAAAAGAAGCTTGGGCTTAAGGCAGCAGTACACCACACTTCCCACAAAGATAAATTGTTCTGTGCCCTATCCAAAGTGCCATCTTTCAGAGGAAGTAAAGCATAATGATTGGAAACACACACTTTGGCATTAGTAAAATAAGATCTTTCAACACTACCTGGGAAAAATGCTTAACCTCTCAGCCTCTGCTTTCTCACCTGCTCATCATAGGATAGGAGCTAGGCTCATTATCCTTATTTTCAGTACTTTTTCGTCTAGAGGTGTGTTCTGTCCAGATACATATTCACATCTGAGTGTTGAAGGATAACAGTTCATCCAGTTTGGGATGTTTTACCTCTATTCTCTATTCCCCTGAAGGAGGAGTTCAAATTCAGGATAGTGGCTTTATTCACCAGTAGTTATTAGGTGCTGTCGATTGGTACGATTCATAGTGACCCTATGTATAACACTGCCCAGTCTTGTGCCAACCTCACAATAATTTCTACACTTGAGCCCATTGCTGTTGCCACCGTATCAACCCATCTTGTTGGGGGTCTTCCTCTTTTTCACTAACCCTCCACTTTACCAAGCATGATGCCCTTCTCCAGAGACTGGTCCCTCTGGATAATAAGTTCAAACTATGAGACACAAAATATGAGCGTCTGGTCATCCTGGCTTCTAAGGAGCATTCTGGCTGCACTTCTTCCAACACAGACTGATTTGTTCTTTTGGCAGTCCATGGTACTTATAATATTCTCCTCCAACACCATAACTGAAGTGCATCAATTCTTCTATGGTTGTCTTTATTCATTGTACAACTTTCACATGCACATGAAGTTACTGAAAATACCATGGCTTGGGCCAAGCACACCCTACTCCTCAAACTGATATCTTTGCTCTTTAACACTTTAAAGAGTTCTTGTGTAGCAAATTTGACCAATGCCACAATGTCTTTTGGTTTCTTGACTGATGCTTCCTTGAGTGTTGAAGTTGATCTGAGCAAAATGAAGTCTTTGACAACTTCAATCTTTTCTCATTTATCATGATGTTATTTATTGGGCTGATGGTGAAAACTCTCGGGTTTCTATTTTCTTTACATTGAGGTATAACTCATATTGAAGACTGTGGTCTTTGATTTTCATCAGTAAGTATTTTAAGTCCTCTTCACTTTCAGCAAGTAATGTCTCATCTGCATATCGCAGGTTGTTAATTAGTCTTCTTCCAATCTTGATGACATATTCTTTTTCATATAAACCACTTTCTCAGATGATTTGTTCAGCATATAAATTGATATGTATGGTGAGAGAATGCAACCCTGGCACTCACCTTTCCTGGTTTTCAACTGTTCAGTGTTCCCATTCATTTGTCCTAATTTTCAATCATCCAGTGTTCCTTTGTTTGACCAACTGCTTCTTGGTCTATGCACAGGTTCCTCGTGAGCACAATTAAGTGTCTGGAGTATTCATTCTCCCCAATATCATCCATAGTTTGTCATCAATGAAAAGCCTTTGCATAGTAAGTGAAGCACAGTAAACATCTTTCTGGTATTCTCTGCATTCAGCCAAGATATATCTGACATCAACAATGATATACCTCATTCCACATCCTCTTCTGCATCCTGCTTGAACATATGACAGTTCCCTGTCAATATACTGTCACAGGCCAGTTTTAAATTATCTTTAGCAAAATTTTACTTGTATGAGATTTAAAGGTATTGTCCAATGATTTCTGAATTCTCTTGGGTTGCCTGTCTTTGGAGTGGGCACAAATGTGGATCTCTTTTAATTAATTGGTCAGGTAGTTAGCTGTCTTCCAAATTTCTTGGCATAGATGAGTGAATGCCTCCAGTGCTGCATCAGTTTGTTGAAAAATTTCAACTTGTATTCCATTAACTCCCAGACACTTGTTCTTTGCCAATGCCTTCAATGAATCTTGGACTTCTTTCTTGTCATTGGATCTTGACCATATGCTACCTCCTAAAATGGTTGAACATCAACTGTTTCTTTCTGTTTCAGTGACTGTATATTCCTTCCATCTTCTTTTGATACTTTCTACATCATTCAATAGTTTACCTATAGAATCTTTCAATATTACAAGTCGAGGCTTAAATTTTTAAATTCTATCAGCTTGAGAAATGTTAAACATGTTCTTCCCTTTTGGTTTTCTAACTCCAGGTCTAGATATATCTCACTATAATATTTGATTTTGTCTTCTTGAGCTGCCCTTTGAAGTTTTCTATTCAGCTCTTTTACGTCCTCATTTCTTCTATTTGCTTTAACATCTCTATTCTAGAGAGCAAGTTTCAGAGTCTCTCTGACATCCATTTTGGTCCTTTCTTTCTTTCTTGTTTTCTTAATGGCCTTTGGCTTTCTTCCTGTATAAAATTCTTGATGCCATCCCACAACTCTTCTGGTCTTCGGTCATTAGCATCTAATGCATCAAATTTGTTGTTAAGATGGTCTCTAAACTCAGGTGTGATAGGTTCAAGGTCATACTTTGGCTCTCATGGACTTGTTTTCATTTTCTTCAGCTTCAGTCTGAACTTGCATATGAGCTATTGATGATCTCTTCCAGAGTCTACCCCTAGTCTTGTTTTGATTGATAATATGGAAATTTCCTACCGTCTTGGTCCACCAATAGTATCAATTTGATTTGTACTTCAAGATAGATCTTGAAATGATCTTTTTGATGATGAATGTAAAGCCATACCTCTTCAATAGATCATTCCCTGTTTAGTAAACCATGTAATTGTCAGATTCAAAATGGTCAATACCAGTCCATTTCAGCACACTAATGCCTAGAATATCGCTGTTTATGCCTTCCATTTAATTTTTAACAACTTCCAACTATACTTCCATATTTCATACATTCCATTTTCTGATTATTAATGGATGTTTATAGCTCTTTCTCCGCATTTTGAGTTTTGCCCCATCAGCAGATGACGGTTCTGAAAGCTTTACTCCAATCGTGTAATATGGTCAATTCTACTTTGAGAAGGCAGGTCCTCTGAAGTCGTATTTTGAGTGCCTTCCAATGTGAGAAGCTCATATTCCAGGACTATATCTGACAATATTCTGGTGCTCTTCATCATGTTTCAATATTCAATATTCTGGTGCTATCTGACAGTGTTCCACTGTTATTCATAAGGTTTTCAGTGACTAAATATTTTCAAGTAGTCTATCTCTCATTCTTCCTAGTCTTTCTTGGTCATTTAAAACCTGTCCATCCTAGGTGACTCATCTGGCATTTAAAATACCAGTGGCATAGCTTCCAAGTTACCACAGCGAGACAAACTGATAGATGAGTGATGGTAACCCACCATATTCTTGTATATGAAAGTTCAAGCCCCCTTTGGTTTCTAACAAGTATGAGTTAAGTGTACTGCCAAAAGCATGACCAGTAATTTACAATTTAGGTAGGGAAACTCAACACACATCCCCCACCAACAAAATGAGGGAACATTTAATAAAGTTTACAAAAATGTGTTTAATTCCCAAAGTGGTTAATATATATGTGGAATTCTTATCATTCAATGATAAGTAATAAACCCTCAGAGCATAGAAAAAAGGAGTAAAAGCCCAGTTGTTGCTTAAATTTTGAAGTCTGATAGCAAAAAAAAAAAAAAATCATTGCAAATTTGAATCTACCAAATTGGCTAATCTCTCAATGTGAGAGTAAATAAGTATCTCTCTAGTCAGGGTTTGCAAGGAGATACTTCTATCAAGAATCCTAGATTTTAGCTAAAAAACCATCTCTCTAAAACCAAGCTAAATTCAAATCACTAGAATT
>NW_006408834.1:3121779-3122980 GCF_000296735.1 Chrysochloris asiatica
TAATCTGATGAAGAAAAGAGAGAATATAAAAACCACTAAAATCAGAAATGAAAGTTAGGAAAATATCAATCTTTCAGAAATAAAAAGGATCATAAAAGCATATTATGAGCAATTATACACCAACAAAATAGAAAACTTAGACAAATTGGACAAACTAGAAACACAGAAACTATCTAGACTGAATCAAGAAGAAATAGAAAAAGCTCAACAAACCCATAACAGGTGAAAAGATTGAATCAATCCAAATTCTTTCATCAAGAAGAAGGTCTGCACTAGATGACTTTGCTGTGGAATTCTAGCAAACACTTAAAGAAGAATTGATACTAATCCTTATACTCGGCAAAAACATAGGAGACAGAACACTTCCTAAGTAATTCTATAAGGCTAGTATGATACCAAAGTCAGACAAAGACACCATAAGTAAGAAAATCATATGTCAATATCCCTCATGCACGTTGTTGTTAGGCACTTTTGAGTCAACACCAACTCACAGTGACCCTATGCAAAACAGAAAGAAGGACTGCTAGGTCTTGTGCCAACCCACAATTGTGGCTATGCCTGAGCCCATTGCTGCTGCTGCTGTGCCAATCTAATTCTTTGGGGGTTATCTTCTTTTACTCTCACGCTCCATTTTTTTTTCAAACATGATATCCTTCTCCAGGGACTTGTCCCTCCTGATACTATGTCTCAAGTACAAGAGACAAAGACGACCATCCTGGCTTCCAAGAAACAGTCTGGCTGTGCTTCCAACACAGATTGGTTTGTTCTTTTGGCAGTCCATGTTACTTTTAAAATTCTCCTTCAACACCATAACTCAAATGCATCAATTCTTCTGTTATTCCTTATTCACCATCCAACTTTCGCATGCATATGAGGTTATTGAAAATACCATGACTTAGGTCAGGAGCACCTTAGTCCTGTTACTGACATCTTTGCTCTTTAACACTTCAGAGGCCTTGTGCAGCAGATTTGCCTAATGCAACACGTTGTTTGATTTCCTGACTGCAGCTTCCATGAGTTTGATTGTTGATCCAATTTTGAAGTCTTTGAAAATTTCAATCTTCTCTCCATTTACATGAATGTTGTTTATTGGTCCAATGGTGAGGATTTTTGGTTTTTTTTTACACTGAGATGCAACCCATAGGGAAGACTGTGGTCTTTGATCTTTGTCAGTAAGTATTTTAAGTTCTCTTTGTTTTCA
>NW_006408834.1:3124541-3125307 GCF_000296735.1 Chrysochloris asiatica
GTTCCGACTCGATGGCACCTGACAACAACAACAACAACAATCCAGCTTTTCTAATTATTTGCTCAGTATATAGATTGAATAAGTACGCTGAAAGAATACATCTTTAGCATACATCTTTCCGAATTTTAAAACATTCAGTGTTCACTTGTTCTGTTAAACAACTACCCTTGTCTACATACAGCTTCCTCATGAGCACAATTAAGTGGTTCATAATACTTATACTTTACAGTGTTATTCACAGTTTGTCATAAGCCACACAACTGAAAGTCTTTGTGTAATCCACAAAGCACAGATAAACTTCTTTCTAGTATTCTCTGCTTTCAACCAAGATCCACCAGACATCAACAATGATATCTCTCATTCCACAGCGTATTCTGAATCTGGCTTGAACCTCAGGAAGTTCTCTGTCGATGTCTGGTTGCAGTCATTTTTGTATTATCTTTAGTAAAACTTTACTCACATGGGATACCAATGACATTGTCCAATGTTTTCCACATTCCATTGGATCACCTCTCTTTGGAATGTGCACAGATATGGACCTCTTCCAGTCAGTTGGCCAGGTAGTTGTTGTCCAAATTTCTTGGCATAGATGAATGAGTGCCTCCAGTGTTGCATCAGTTTATTGAGAGATTTCAATTTATATTCCATCAATTCCTTGAGCCTTGTTCTTTACCAATTCCTTCAATGTACCTTGGACTTCTTCCTTCAGTATCACTGGCTCTTGATCATATGCTACCTCTTGAAATGGTTAAATATGAACCATTTC
>NW_006408834.1:3125407-3127325 GCF_000296735.1 Chrysochloris asiatica
GTAGATTTGTTTTAGTTTCCTATATATTTTAGAAATGAGTCCCTTGTCTGATGTGTCATTGCAAAAGATTTTTTCCCATTCTGTGGGTTTCCATTTACTCTTCTGGTAAAGTTTTTTGATGCACATAAGTTTTTAATTTTTAAAATGTCTCTCTCATCTATTTTGTCTACTTTTGTTTGTATAGTTTTCAAAATGTTTGGTAGTCTGTGTGTTTTCTGAATTAGCGCCCTCACATTCATCCATATTTTTTCATTGATGACCTTCAAAATTCTGGGATTCACATTTAGGCCTTTAATGTATGCTGAGTTGGTTTTTGGTAAGGTGTGAGGTGAAGGTATTGTTTCAATCATTTGCATATTGCTTTCCAGTTCTGTCAGCACCATCTGTTAAAGTGACTATCACTTCCCCATGGATATATTTAGGTACTTTGTCAACAATCAATTGGCTGTATGTGGATGGGTTCGTTTCTAGGATCTCTATTCTGTTCCATTGATCAATGTATCTTTCATAGTACCAAGCTGTTTTGACCACTGCAGCCGTGTAATAAATTTTGAGGTCGGGAAGTGAGAGGTTTCCAATCTCATTCTTCTTAAGCAGTGCTTTGCTTATCCTGAGTCACTTTCCTTCCTATATAAAGTTTGTAATTGTTTTTCCATCTCTTTGAAGAATTTTGTTGGAATCTGGATAGGGATTGCATTATTTGTGTAAATTGCTTTGGCAGTATTGGCATTTTCACAATGTTAAGTCTTCCTATCCAGGAGCATGGTACATTCTTCCATTTTTGTAGGTCTCTTTTGGTTTCTTTTTCACTAGTTAAACTATTGTTGTTTGTTTATTTAAGGTTTTTATTGTGGGTTGAGTGAAAGTTTACAGGGCATATCATCAGTTTTACATTCAACAAATCATATACCTTGTTTCATTACAATGAATATAATCCCCTCCATGTACCATCAGTTAACAGTATTTTTCTATATCCACTTTAGCGTTATGAAAAACAAACAAAAATACCACTCAGGCATATATAATAATTTACATCCCCAAAGGTCACATTCTGCAAGTCTGTCTCCTGGCCACCAGTTCTTAGTCCCTCTCTTCTTAGTCCATGAATCTAGAATCCTCAGCTACTCCCCCTCTCCATGCCCCAATCTCTGCCTCCATCTCTGGAGATGCTGCTTCTCGGGATAAGGTCCTGCATTCTGCTTGTGCGTTCCTCTCTTGATGGTCCTAGGGTCCTCTGTTTCTGGACTGTAAGATTAAACACTCCTTTTTTTGTGTGTCAGAACTTCTACCTTTACAATTGTGACAGTCACAATTAGTCATGATAACAATTATTCACTATTGAATATTACGAATCTTGTCCCCATCTCTTCTCACCAGACCCATCTAGACAAGGTAACAACTATTCAGTGGGGACTCTTTCTTTCCTCCCATACTCTTAAACTAAATGCCATCTTGAAACCTTGTAAGCCAGTCACTTCGTACCTTTCTTGCCCCCTCATTTTAGATAGCCAATGTCTAAGTTGCTTGTCCCTATCTACCCTGCGCACAGAGCGGATAGCTTTGAAACTTGATGTGAAGATTCTTTCCCTCTCTGTTGGTATTTAGAGTAACTACTGCTCTGAGTATAGTTCAGGTTCATCATGAAGATGTATATTCTGTCACTGTAGCTGTTCCAGACTGCTTGTCCTTTCTAGTGGGAATGTCCCACCTCATAAGGTTCTATATGGGACTCAGGATTCCACCTAAGGTCCTATACTCTGTAAAGGCTTTGCACAAGGCCTATTTCACTGGGCAAGTTATAGAATCCCTTTTAGGTATTCCAATCAGTTATAGGCTGAAGGCGGGCTTACAAGTTTTCTCTAATCACATTTCCCAATATTCCTTTCTATCCTGCTCAAATGTCTATTTTACAATAGTA
>NW_006408834.1:3127606-3134159 GCF_000296735.1 Chrysochloris asiatica
GATTGTTCCTGTTCTGGAATGCCAATAATTCTTAAGTTATTCCTCTTCGTGTTATCCAACATGAATCTTAGGCCTTCTTCAGATTATTTTATCCTTTTTTGTGTTTGTTCTTCTATCTTAGTAGTGTTGAGAGATTTATCTTTTAGTTCACTAGTTCTGGCTTCTATCTCTTCAAGTCTACTTCTTTGCCCTTTCAGTGTATTGTTCATTTCTGATATTCTATTATTAATCATTTGGACCTCTTTCTGTAGGTTTTGAATTGTTTCCAACGCTGTATCTATCTTATTTGATTGTTCCTGTAGCACTTTTTTGACTTCTTCCTTATTTTTCTCAACTCCATTGTATAGTGTTTTGATACCTTTTATAATCATTTTTCTGAGTTCCTTCTCCGGCATTTCCAAAGCCTGCCCATCTTCCAGTATGTAGTGTAGGTCTACTTCCAGCTCATTTGCCTCAGTCACTTTACCTCATTTCTGGACATGTGCAGATATGGTCATCTGCTTCTCTTTTGGGGGCATATTCAGGAGTTATCTGTGGTCTTAATACTTAGATGGGTATGTATTTTGGTATTTTTTATGCTTTATGCTTGCCTCCAGGTAGATGTGATCAGGAAATAGGCTTCCCTTTTCATTCTTCTTCTTGAGAAATTTCAAGATGCCACTGTTGGTCATTTTGACATAACTTAGGATTTAATTTTCAGCCTATTTCCTGTTTTGTCTGCTTGTCCTGCTCCACAATCCCCGTTCAGGCCTTTTTTCCACTTATAAACAGTCCAGAGCTGGCTGTGGCCATTTGGTTTTAATTGGAAACTGTCTCTTTAAATTTCGAGGAGATCTGTGTGCAAGTGTAGTAGAACCCTCTGAGGGTGGGGCTGGGGTATCTACCAGCTCAGGCACCCTTATAGTCACCAGAATGGAGGTGTGCAGAGAGCAAGGGACCAATGAACAGATACCAAAAGAAAAGAAGGTCCACACCTTTGTCTCTGCGGTTCTGCCAGGCGTCTGTGGCCGCTCTGATTTTTCCCCCACTTGGTTTCACCCAAGATGGCACTCCTGGAACAGCTGAGTGTCCCAAACTAGAAAGCAATTGATTTCTTGCTTCTGCCACAAACTCCCCCAGCTGTAAGCCTTCCAATCTTCTAAATATTTCTTTATATGTGGTTCAGAGTTCTGGGACCATCCCCTGAGCCTGCTTGGTCGGGTATTCTGTGTTGTTGCTGACGGAACTCCTTACTGCACTTCCACCTGATCCGCCATCTTGTTTGTTCTCCTTCCATCTTCTTTTGATGCTTTCTGCATCATTAATATTTTGTCCATGTTGTTGTTGTTGTTGTTGTTATGTGTTGTGGAGTCGGTTCCAACTCATAGCAACCCTGCAAAGGGTTTCCGAAGCTGTAAATCTTTACAGGAGCAGAAAGCCTTATCTTTCTCCCACAGAACAGCTGGTAGTTTCCAACTGCTGACCATGAGATTAGCAGCCCAATTCATAACCACTACTCTACCCATAGAATCCTTCAATATCGCAAGTCAAGGCTTGAATTTTTTTGTCAGTCCCCTCAGCTTGAGAAATGTTGAGTGTGTTTTTCCCTTTTGGTTTTCTAACTCCAAGTCTTTGCACATTTTGTTATAATATTTGACTTTGTCTTCTCCAGCTGATCTTTGAAATTTTCTGTTCATCTCTTGTACCTTCTTACTTCTTCCATTTGCTTTAGCATCTCTACACTGGATAGCAAGTTTCAAAGTCTCTTCTGACATCCATTTTGGTATTTTCCTTCTTTCTCGTCTTCTTAATGATTTTTTGCTTTCTTCCTCTATGATGTTCTTGATGTCATCCCACAACGCTTCTGGTATTCAGTCTTTAGTGTCTAATGCATCAAATCTGTTCTTCAGATGATCTTTAAATTCTGGTGGGATATACTCAAGGTTATATTTTGGCTTTCGTGGACTTGTTTCCATTTTCTTCTGCTTCAGCCTGAACTTACACAAGAGCAACTGATGATCTGTTCCAGTCTGCCCCTGGCCTTGTTTTGGAATTTTCCACTGTCTCTTTCCACAGATGTAGTCAATTTGATTTCTGTATTCTATCTGGGCAGGTCCGTGTGTATAGTCGTGGTTTATGTTGTTTAAAAAAGATATTCACAATGAAGAAGACATTGGTCTTGAACATTTCTTTAAAATAATCTCTAGCATCATTTTTATCACCAAGGTCATATTTTCCCTTGACTGATCCTTCCTCTTTGTTTCCAACCTTTGCATCCAATCACCAGTAATTATCAGTACATCTTGATTGCATTTTTTATCTATTTCAGACTGAACAAGTTGGTAGAATTCTTCAGTTTTATCATCACTTGCTTTAGTGGTTGGTGCTATAAATTTGAATAATAGTGCTATGAACTGGTCTTCCTTGTAGGCATACTGGTATTATCCTATCACAGAGTGAGTGCCTCCAGTGTTGCATCAGTTTGTTGAGAGATTTCAATGTGTATTCCATCAGTTCCCTGTACTGTACTTCACGACAGATCTTGATATGTTCTTTTTGATGATGAATGTGATGCCATTCCTCTTCAGTTTTCATTCCCAGAATATAAAACTGTGTACTTTTCAGATTCAAAATGGCCAATACCCGTCCATTTCAGCTCACTAATGCCTAGGATATTGATGTTTATCTGTTCTGTTTTTTTTTTTCCCCACAATTTCTAATTTTCTTAGATTCATACTTCATACTTTCCATGTTCTCATTATTAATGGATGTTTACAACTGTTTCTTTTCATTTTGAGTTGTGCCCCATCAGCAAGTGAAGTAATTTCAGGTTTTCTATATAAAGAGCTAATGTAATTTATTATGGATTCTTTATATAGCATGCCCCAAACATTCCATAATAAGTAATTTTGAGCAAAGTTATAGGGTACACAGTCAACACACAAAAACCAGTTGGGTTTTTACATGATAGCAATGAGCAATGTAAAATCTGAATTAAGAAAGTAATTTCCTTTACAATAGAACAGAAGTGAAAGACTTGAAAACTTAAAATAAGAAAACATATTGAAAGAAATTAAAAAAAAAAAATCTAAATAAATGGGAAGACAGTACATGTTCATAGATTCCAAGAATTAATATTGTTTACATCTTAATATGGAGTCCTGGTGTGGAGCTGTGGGTTAATGTGCCAGACTGCAAAGCCATTTGAACTGCAAGGTCGGTGGTTCAAGCTCACCAGCTACTTCTTGAAAACCCTATACAGGGTCACTATGGGTTGGAACCAACTCGACGGCACTTAACAACAACAACAACATCTTAATATGATGCAGTGAACTATAAATCTAACATAATTCTTCTGTGCATACATGCAAAGAAATATTCAGCAGTAAAAATACATGAAGATTTGCTGCATGCTACAATAAGAATGAACTTGAAAATATTATGCCAAGTGGAATAAGTGAGACATTAAAAAGACAAATTCTAAAGGAAGTATCTAGAATTGCCAAATGCATAGAGACCAAAGTTTGTTAATAGTTACCAGAGATAAAGGAGAGTTGGGAGTTTTTGTTTAAGGGGTACTAGGTTCCTGTTAAGGGTGATGAAAAAAAATTGAGAAACAGACAGTAGAGATGGTTGTACAAAATTAAAAATGTAATTAATATCACTGAATTGTACATATAAAAATGCTTTTAAGGGCAAAGATTTTATTACATATATTCTACCACAATCTTTTAAAAAGTCTAAAAATATTGTCATAGTGTTGCCCTTCAGCTACTGACAATCTAGATAAGGGAACAGTTTTGATTCATCGAACCCTTTTTGACTAACTGTATGCCTGACTAACAACATTATGGGTGGGTCACATTGAGAAATTATGACAGCTTAGTCTTGATTTGGGCAAAGCAATTTATGTTAACTAAAAAGGTTTTTCTGGCCTCCCATAATCCTCTGCTAACTGTATTATGGAAATGATAGCAATTACTTCAAAGTCCCTGGTGATTTCCGAGTCTTTGGTGCCGCTCATTGTCAATTCACCTCAGTCAACCAGCTGTCTCACGGACTTGCCTTTTGCGCCAAACCTTTAATGAAACTGGCATTTGTGTCAATAAACTTTAAGCTCATCTTGCTGAGATAATTATCTGGTTCACTCGAATTTCAGCTACTTCAAATAATTATGGCCTTTTAGCCTTGAATATAAGGTGATGATTAAAGGAGAAGGATTCAGGGGTCCCCATGCCTATGTCAATTAGATGGAAATGCTGGCAGGTCTTGGCTCAGGCCTCTGATTTGAATGCGCAAGCCTATGGGCTATGTCAGAGTCTCACAGAGAATAAGTCACTCATAAAATACACATTTGTTTGGTTGAGCCACGATCTAATTTGCAGACACAACAATGCCACCTTATTAGCTGTTAAGGGAAAAAAATCCATCTGATGAACACTGTTAGAAGGTATGCTTTGTGGTTCAATGACTTGGAGGATGAACAACCAGAGTTCAACCAAGTCTTCCCTTTGATGAACAAAGATGATAGCAAAACTCACTGTCTACATTTCACTACCCACCCTAATGATAAAAATGACTTTTATATTCTCAACAAGATTTATTTTCCCAGGTTTGGTAAAAAGTTCAAGGGACAATGTTTTGGTCATATCGCATATATATGTAATGTAGCAAAATTCTCACTAATTATAAAAAAAAAAGATAAATATTTTTATTTTGATCCAAAGCTTGACATATACAGGAGGGGAAAAAAAATCTTTGGAGAACAAAAATTTGTGACACTTAAATTTCTTTCATTCTGTGGACCAGAAAGACAAAGCCTTTTATTAATCACCCCCACCCCCACCTCTATCTCCACCTGTCAACGTTTAAAACTGGAGACTAATGGTAGACAGGCTTCTCCTGCAGATCGTAATTGCCTGTCCAACAGAGAAGCTATCTCCAAAGCAACCAAAATACGAGCTACGAATTCAAGCTGAGATTCTCTATGTAAATTGCTTGCAGTGAAATTGAAATTTTTTGAAAGAAAGCTGTACTGATTCAGCCTACTAAACACATTCATATCTCAGTCTCAGGGATATACTCTTACAGCTAAGAAGATGTCTGTACTTTGTACATTGTACACAGAGATAAGACCCAAGAGCTTTATAACTTCATCTTAAAATTTAAAAGAAATCCTGACATTATTGATAATGTAATTCAGTAGTGGTGATTCATTATTTAAAGCCTCCCTGTCTGTTCACAGCTGCCCATACCAGTCCTGAAGCAAACCCATGATGTTCTCTATACCCTAATCTCACATTAACATTTTTATTGTTTCAAAGTGAGCTTTGTAGTGTTTTCTGCAACAACAACCTTTGGCATTGGACATGACTTCACTATTCAGTATTAAATGTCCCTGTTTTATTTTGTGTTTCAATACTTTCTTCATACATTACTGTACCCCTACATTAAGAACTCTGGTCAGATCATGCCCTAGTATACTAATCAACACTTTTATTGTTCAATTAATAAACAATTAGTCTACCCAGCCATGCCAATGAATGAGCTATGTCATTCCTTGAGGGCACAAAATGTTGTGAACACTTGACATATATTTTTAAATCATTGAACCGCTAATCCTTTATTTAGACAACTATCTGCCTATGTTGGTCATAATGAACCCCTTTCACCCCTGAAGAAGGATATCATGCTTGGTAAAATGGAGGGTCAGTGAAAAAGAGAAAGACCGCCAGTGAGATGAATTGTCACAGTGGCAGCAACAATGGACTCAAATGTAACAACAATTGTGAGGATGGCACAGGACTGGGCAGTGTTTTATTCTGTCGTGCACAGGGCTGCCATCAGTTGGAACCAAGTCGATGACACCCAACACCACCACATACCCCTACATACTCAAGAATGTTAGCCTTTCTCAAACTTGTTAATGAAAATTAAAGAAGAGAAAAGTAAACGTAGGAGACAGTCTGTGGCAGATGCCTCTAAAGATACATTCTCCTCTTCTTCTATTACAATGTTGTTGTTGTTAGATGACATTCAGTAAATTGCAGCTCATTTTGACCCTATGCACAACAAATTAGCCCATGCAAAGCTGCCTAAATGTTCTCCCATCCACCTTATTCTTGCATTCCCCTCCTCCTTCTTGTGTGTGGCACCACCCAGCACCCAAACTATCTTACTCTCACGTGTCTATTCCCTACCCTGTGCTCCACCTTCCCCTCCCTCCACTTGCCCAAATCTATACACCCCGGTAACCAACAAAGAATTTTAATTTTCCCTTTTAGTGTGGGTACTGGACAGTGAATAAGGAAGATAGTAGAAGAATTGATGCCTTTGAATTGTGGTGTTGGAGGAGAATACTAAAAGTGCCATGGGCTGTCAAAAGAGCCAATAGATCTGTTTTGGAAGAAGTGCAGCCAGAGTGCTCCTTGGAGGCCAGGATGGCTAAGCTTCGTCTCTCATACGTTGGACATATTGTCCAGAGGGAACAGTTGCTGGAAAAGGATATCATGCTGGGTAAGATGGAGGGTCAGAGAAAGAGAGGAAGACCCCCAACGAGATGGATTGGCCAGGT
>NW_006408834.1:3140028-3149128 GCF_000296735.1 Chrysochloris asiatica
AAAAACAGAAACTGGAAAAACAGGTAAGGATCTTCTATGGCAGTCTTTGGAAGGAAGATGACCTTGTCAACAACCGAAATCTAAACTTCTAACTTCTGGAATTGTGAAAAAATAGATTTCTGTTGTTTTAAACTATCCAGTTTATGTTATTAAAAAAAAAAAATGTAGTCCTAGGAAATGAATACAATTATCTAGACCAATTTGTTCATTTTACAGAAGTAGTAGTTATAACTCTGGACAAGAGAGTGACTTGCTCAAAGCACAGACTGAGATCCAAACATGGCCTTCAAAACACGGTCTCAAGGTTGGCAGTTCAAACCCACCAGGTGCTCCTTGAAAACCTTATACAGGGTCACTATGAGTTGGAACCAACTCAACAGCACTTATCAACAACAATCAATATATAATCTTTAATCTGCATCTGTCAAGTAAATGTTTTAATATGTGCTCCCCTTTGTGCTTATTGCATAACTGGAGACAAACAAGAAGAAATGCCCTCATACTGTGGCCTTCTCTGTACATGTGATATCTTCCCATTCTGATTTTGCTGTTTTCAACTTAGGCATTGCCTTTGGCAACACATCCAAGACAATGTCACTCCCAATTTGACTCACCAGTGCTTGCCACCTGCCTCATCTTGGTCACATGGGATTCCTTCAAATGATAAAATGTCAAACCTAGAAGAGATCTTAAAGATGATCTTATCCAGTTTTTTTTTTTTTTTTTTCAAGACGCTCATCTCCTAGGTGAAACCATTCAACAAAATGAAATCTTATGTGGCGTTCTAAAGGTAGAACTAATTGGAATGAGGTGAGAGCTGTAGGGCACACATTCAATTTTCCTCTAGTCCTGCTCCTTTTCAATTCCCCAGCCTCCTGAAATTACCAGCCCATTTTACAGATAGCAAAATATGTATCAGGAAGTGAAGCCACTGGTGACTTGAGCCTAGAATTCAATAGCAAGCGGTTTACAAAAAATAAGACTTACTTTTTATTTTTCATTTGTTAAAGATCTGCTAGGAAAGTGAGGTGGCTCTGTAGGATGAGTACTGGACTGAGAACTACAAAGTTGGTGGTTTGGGTCCACCAATCACGTCTCAGGAGAATGATGAGGGTTTCTGCTCCTGCAAAGATTTACAGTCTTGGAAACCCTATACAGGGTAGCTATGAGCCTGAACTAACTTGTCAGCAATTAACAAGAAGTTCTGCTGTTTTGGGTAAAAAATGAATGAATAAAGCCTTTCTTTATTTCTGAAGTTAGTGTTTTAATTAGTTTTTCAAATATTTGTCAAACACATGGTCTTAGCAGTTGCTTAAAGAATTCAGGATCTGAATCTATTTACAAAAATAATCAGCTTCTACTGCTTATGAAAATCAGAATGTGCCCATGGTTAAAAATAGATTCCTTTTCAAATAATGTTGTTATTAAGTGCCATCAAGTCGCTTCTGACTCATAGTGACCCTGTATACATTTCTGAGGAGGAGCTGGTGGATTTAAATCCCTGACTGGTTAGCAGTCCAATGCTTATCCTATAGTGCCATACTAGAAGTCCTAAAATAATAGCCATCCAAAATAATTGTGATGGAAGTGAAGATTCTTTTTCATGTTGAAGTTTGGAAGTAGATATTCCAGAGTGTGCTCTCTGCCATCCTCAAAAGTATGACCTTTGACCTATTCTTCAAGATGGTAACTCTAGTCATTATGTTTTGCAGACAGCAGAGTGGAGGGAAAAACAAAGAAAAGGGCAAAGGGACTAGTCCAGCTAAATTTAAATAGAATTTCCCAAAGATTTAAAAAATAACCTTCTATCTGTATCATATTGACCTGAACTAATTATCTGTTTTTCTTAACTATATGGAAGATTGGAAAATAGACTTTATTATAGGTGTCATGTGCCCAACCAAGAATTAGGAGTTCTATTGTAATAGACCACCACTCACTTGTCAGTTTGTCATTCTGTGGTGGATTGTGTTTCTGTGATGGTGGAAGCAGTTCAAATATCATCAGGTGGACAGGTTTCAGTGGAGCTTCCAGACTAAGACAGACTGGAATGAAGGATCTGGTGATCTATTAAAAAAAATTGGCTACTGAAAACCTTCTGAATAGCATTGGAAAACTGTCAGATATCGTGCCAGAGGATGAGTCCCTATGATTGGAAGTCACTCAAATATGACTGGGGAAGTACTGCCTCCTCAAAGTAGAGCTTACCTTAATGATATGACTGGAGAAATTTCAGGACTGTGTTGTGTAGTAACACTACTCAAAATGAGAAGAAACAGCTGTAAACATCCATTGATAACCAGAATATGGAATGGTGCTATGGGTTAATGTTCCAGACTACAAAGCCGTTTGAACTACAAGGTCAGTGGTTCACACTCACCAGTTGCTCCTTGGAAACCCTATACAGGGTCGCTATGGTTCGGAACCAACTCGACAGCACTTAACAACAACAATTATGAATCAAGGAAAATTTGAAGTTGTTAAAAATGAAATGAAATGATTGAAGATTATTATCCTAGGCATTGGTGAGCTGAAATGAACTGAAATTAGCCATTTTGAATTAGATAGTCATATAGTCTGCTATGCCAGGAATGACAAATTGACAAAAAAATAGTGATGAATACATTGGTAAAAGAACATTTCAACATTTATCCTGAAACACAATGCTGTAGTAGGATAATATTCATATACCTAAGGAGCTCTGGTAGTGTAGTGGTTACAAATCGGGCTGTGAACTGCAAGGTCAGCAGTTCAAAACTACCAGCTGCTCCGTGGGAGAAAGATGAGGCTTTCTGCTCCCATAAAGATTTACAGCCTCGGAAACCCTGTACAGGGTCACTATGGGTTAGAACCAACTCGACAGCACTTAACAACAACAACAACACAGAAGACAAACTGTTCAAATATAATTACTAATCACAAGTGCCAAAGGTGAGGAAACCGAAGGTTTTTACCAGTTTCTGAAGTCTGAATTTCATCAAACATGCAATCAAGATACAGTGATGGGGGAAAACAACAATGAAGTTGTGAGCTAAGTCCAACCATGTTCAATAGACTCCTGTGAACATGGGTTGAAACCTGGCTGGCCAGCAGTAAGAAAGACCTGGGGACTCCTGGGCTCAGAAACAGTGACATGGTCACAGAGGACTAGAGAGGAGAGTGAAGCATCCACCTGATATGAAGTGAGGGAAGATGCACAAGAACACCTATACTAGCAGATAGTACCCACTTGACCTGGCTTCAATGGCTGGATAATCAGAAATCAACTGAAAGAAGAAAGAATAGTAAAAAAGAGTAATCTGCTACAATTTGATGAATTTGACCTATACAAAAAAGGGAACAAATCTTTACAGTGAGGATCATTCCCACCCCCTTGGTACACAGGGTTGACAGGGATGGGCAACTTAGACATTGGCTACCCAAAATGAGAGGGCTACAAATGCAAGAAGTGACTAATTTATAAGCTTTCAAGAGGGAGCCTACTTCCAGATGGGGTGGGAATAGGTAGAACCTCCACTGAATGGTTTCCAATCTGTTGGGATGGGGCTGATGAAAGGAGATGGGGATAAGATTCTTGTGGTACAATAGTGAATAATTGCTATCAGGACTGACTGTGAGGGTCAGAAATGTAAAGATAGATGTTTTGTAACAAAGGAGGGGAGTGGTTGATTTTGCAGTCCAGGAGTGGAGGTCCCTGTGACTATCAAGTGAGAAGAGTGGAGTGTCAGGACCCTACCCAGAGAAGCAGTGATGCCAGAGATGGAGGCAGAGATGATGTCATGGAGAGATGGAGCAGTTGGGGACTCTGGACTTAGGGAGGGAGAGGGTCTGTATGCTGACAGCTGGGGCAGGCTTGCATGATGTACCCATTGGTTGTTTGATGATGCATGGAGGAGACTGTAATTATTGCAACGAAATGAAATATGATAGGATGAATGTAAAACTGATGTCCTCCCATGTAAACTATCACATAATTCACAATGAAAACTTAAAAAAAAAAGAAAAGAAAAGAAAAAGATACAGTGATAATTGCTGGTGATTGAAATGTGAGAGTTGGAAACAAAGAAGAATTTTTAGCTAGAAAACATGACCTTTGTGATAGAAATGATGTTGGATATCCCATGATAGAATTTTTCAAGGACAATGATTTATTCATTAAAAATAATTTTTTCCAATAATATAAAAGAACCGCACCAGATGGAGTACACAAAAATCAAGTGACCTACATATGTGAAAATAGATGAGGAAGAAGTTCAACATCATCAGTTAGGAAAAGGCAAGGAGCTGACTGTGGTGATAGAATCGTTTTTATCACTCAGGCTATATTTTCCAATGATGGATCCTTTCTCTTTATTTCCAACCTTTGCATTCCAATAGCCAGTAATTATCAAGACATCTTGATCGCATGTTTGATCAATTTCAGACTGACCATGTTGGTAGAATTCTTCAATTTCAACATCACTGGCTTTTGTGGTTGGTGCATAAATTTGAGTAATAGTGCTATTAACTGGTCTTCCTTGTAGGCATATGGATATTGTCCTACCACAGACAGCAATGTACTTCAAGACAGATCTTTATATGTTCTTTTAAATAATGAATGCAATGCCATTCCTCTTCAATTTGTCATTCCCAGCATAGGAAACCATGTGATTATTAGATTCAAAATGGCCAATGCCAGTCCATTTCAGCTCACTAATGCATAGGATATTGATGTTTATGCATTCCACTTCATTTTTGACAACTTCCAATTTTCCTAGATTCATACTTCATATATTCCATGTTCAGAATATTAATGGATGCTTACAGTTGTTTCTCTTCAGTTTGAGTTGTTCCCATTAGCAAATGAAGGTCCTGAAGGCTTTACTCCATTCACATCATCATGGTCAACATTTTTTTTGAGAAGGCAGCTCTTCCCCACTCTTATTTTTAATGTCTTCCCACCTGAGGGGATCATCTCCTGGCACTGTATCTGACAATATTCTAGTGCTCTTCATCAAGCTTCAATATTCAAAATTCTGGTGCTGACAGTGTTCCACTGCTATTCATAAGGTTTTCAGGGATTAAATGTTCGGAAGTAGTCCACCATTTCTTTTTCCTGGTCTTTCTTCATCTGGAAGCTCAGCTGAAACTTGTCTACCATGGGTTATCTTGCAGATATTTAAAATACCTGTGGCATAGCTTTCAGAATCACAGCAACATGGAAGCACTAAAGTACAACAAAATGACACATGAGTGGTGGTGTGGGAGAAGAGCAAGGACATTATAAATGAAGAAGGCAAAAAGTCATTAAAAAGATAGAAGAGGAAAAAACAACAAAACGTATTTAAGAGGTGACTCTGAAACTTGCTCTTGAATGTACACTAGCTAGAGCTGAACAGAAGATTTCTAATAGCAGCCCAAGAAGACAAAACAAAATACTATAATGAGATGTGTAAAGACTTGGAATTAGGAACTCAAAAGGGAAGAACGTGTTTGGCATTTCTCAAGATGAAACAACTTAACAAAAATTCAAGTTCAAATATTGAAGGATTTTATGTTCAAAATATTGAATGATGTAGAAAACAGCAAAAGAAGATGGAAGATATTGTAAAAGCTTAAGAAAAGATATCCATACTAAAAGAAAAAGAAAAAATCTTTGTTGGATAGCACTAGTGGAAGGAAGTGGGTGGTAGAGCACAGGTTAAGGGATAGTCACATCATAGCTCAGGTGCTGGGGTGGGCAATATGCTAGGAAAGGGAAGGCAATACACAGGAAAAGGGAGGGAGTGAAAGAACAAGGAAGATAGGGGAACACTTAGGTAGGTTTTCATGGGTTAATTGGGACAGAGGTAAATAGAGATATATATTCAACCTTAGAACAACAGGGCTCTGTGATACAGGGACTGGGACATAGTCCAAATGGGTAAAAGAGGGGAAATAATGTTAAGATGCTTGACTGTTTTATGGATATTGGTTTCCCTTGCCTACTATTCTAAAATAGACACTTGAATGAGATAGAAAGGAATAATGGAAAACATGATTACAGAAAGCTTGTAAACCCATCTTTAGCTTAAAACTGATTAGAATACCTAAAAGGGGTTCTAGAAATTGCCCAATGAAATGAGCTTCTTGTGGAGCCTTTGTAGTGTATAGGACATTAGGTGGAGTCCTGAGTCTCATCCAGAACCTTCTGAGATGGGACATCCCCACTTGAAAGGACACACAGACCAGCCCAGAGTCACTAGAGGAACAGAAGATACTTCTTGAAAGAAAGACCAGCAGGAAAAAAACAAAAACAAAAATGGTAGCCTGTTTGGCTATTACAAGAACGAGCAAGCTGTTTATCTGGAAGCCATCAAGACAAGTAACCAAGTCTTCAGGACAAACCCCTTTCTAAGGCTGAAACTCAAAAGGAAAACATGAGCAGACTTGTAAGCTCAATGGTGACAGCATTGGTCTACTTGTGAGTTGAAGTGGGGAAAAGGCACTAATAAAGACATGGGCTGAGTTCAACCATGTTCCAAGGACTCCTATTGAACTTGAGATGGGAGAGAGAAGAGGAAGACTGGTTGGTTCGAACTTTGGGGAGACTTGGGAACTCCTCAGTCCATGGACACTGACATAACCATGGTGGCCTAGAGCTGAGATGGAAGCATCCAGCTGATAGGAAGTGGGGGAAGACATGCAAGAATGCCCAAACTTGCAGATAGTGTCCATTTGACCTAGTTTGGATGACTTGATGATCAGAACTTGACTAGAGGAAGATAAAAAAGTTTGATACAAGAAGCAAGTGTAAATTACTACAATTTGAAAACATGACCTATACTTATGGATGTTTGTTGCTGTTGTTAGGTGCCATCGAGTAGGTACCGACCCATAGCGACAGTATGCACAGCAGAACGAAACACTGCCCTGTCCTGAGCCAACCTCACTACTGTTGCCATGCTTGAGTCCATCAATACTGTCACTTGACCAATCCATCCCGTTGGGAGTCTTCCTCTTTTTCTCTGACCATCCACCTTACCAAACATGATATCCTTCTCCAGTGGTTGGTCCCTCCTAACAATATGTCCAAAATATGAGAGACTAAGTTTGGCCTCTAAGGAGCATTCTGGCTGCATTTCTTCCAAAACAAATCTATTGGTTCTTTTGGCAGCCCATGGCACTTTCAATATTATCCTCCAACACCATAACTCAAAAGCATCAATTTTTCTATGGTTTTCCTTATACACTGTCCAGCTTTTGCATGCATATGAGGTTACTGATGATACCATGGCTTGAATCAGGTGCACCTTAATCCTCAAGGTGACATCTTTGCTTTTCAACACTTTATAAAATTCTTGTACAGCAGATTTGCCTAATATGTCGTTTGATCTCTTGACTGCTGCTTCCAGGAATGTTGATAGTTGATCCAAGAAGAATGAAGTCCTTGACAACTTCAAGTTTTTCTCCATTGATAAGAATGTTGTTTATTGGTCCAGTGGTGAGGACTTTTGCTTTCTTGACATTGAGATGTAATTCATACCGAAGGCTGTGCTCTTTGATCTTCATCTGTAAATATTTTAAGTCCTCTTCACTTTCAGCAAGCAAGGTTGTATCATCTGCGTATCACAGGTTGTTAATGAGTCTTCCTCCAATCCTGATGCCATGTTTTTCTTCATAGAACCCAGCTTCTTGGATTATTTGCTCAGCATACAGGTTGAATAAGTATGGTGAAAGAATACAACCTTGGCACACACCTTTCTTAATTTTAAACCATTCAGTGTTCCCATGTTCTGTTGGAACAACTGCTTCTTGGTCCAGGTACAGTTTCCTCATGAGCACAATTAAGTGTTCCGGAATACTCATACTTCACAATGTTGTCCATAGCTTGTCATGATCAACACAATCAAAAGCCTTTGCATAGTCAATAAAGCACAGGTAAACATCTTTCTGATAATCTCTGCTTTCAGCCAATATCCATCAGACATCAGCAATGATATCCCTCGTTCCACGGCCTCTTCTGAATCCAGCTTGAACCTCTGGAAGTTCTCTGTCAATGTGTGACTGTAGCCGTTTCTGTATTACCTTTAGCAAAACTTTGCTTGCATGGGATGTCAAAAAGATTGTCTGATGATTTCCACATTCTGTTGAGTCACCTCTCTTTGGAATGGGCACAAATTTGTATCTCTTCCAATCAGTCGGCCAGATAGCTGTCTTCTAAGTTTCTTGGCAGAGATGAGTGAGTGCCTCCTGTGCTGCCTCACTTTCTTGAAAGATTTCAATTTTTATTCCATCAATTCCTGGTGCCTTGTTCTTTGACAATTCTTTCAATGCACCTTGGACTTCTTCCTTCAGTATCACTGATTCTTCATCATATGCTACTTCTTGAAATGGTTGAAAATGAACCATTTCCTTTTTGGTACAGTGACTCTGTGTATTCCTTTCATCTTGTCTTGATGCTTTCTGAATCATTCAATAATTTTCCTAGAGAATCTTTCAATAACAAAGTCAAGGCTTGAATTTTTTTTCAATTCTCCCAGCTTGAGAAATGCTGAGAGTGTTCTTCCTTTTTGGTTTTCTGATTCAAGATCTTTGCACATTTTGTTGTAATATTTGGCTTTATCTTCTCGAGCTGATCTTTGACATTTTCTGTTCAGCTTTTGGACCTCCTCATTTCTTCCATTTGCTTTAGCATCTCTATGCTAGAGAGCAAGTTTCAGAGTCTCTTCTGACATCCATTTTGACTTTTTCCTTCTTTCTTGTCTTCTCAATAATTTTTTGCTTTCTCCATGTATGATGTTCTTGATGTCATCCCACAACTCTTCTGGTCTTCAGTCTTTAGTATTTAATCTATCAAATCTGTTCTTCAGATGATCTCTAAATTCAGGTGGAATATATTCAAGGTCATATTTTGGCTCTGGTGGACTTGTTTTCATTTTCTTCAGCTTCAATTTGAATTTACATAGCATGAATAATTGAAGGTCTGTTTCAGTCTGCCCTGGCTTTGTTTTGACTGACTGATGCTTTTCCATCATCTGTTTCCGCAGATGTAGTCAATTTGATTTCTATGTATTCCATCTGGTGAGGTCCATGTGTATAGTCATCTCTTATGCTGTCTAAAGAAGGTATTTGAAATGAA
>NW_006408834.1:3150378-3156135 GCF_000296735.1 Chrysochloris asiatica
ATTTCTTGATTTTGCTACAAATTCCCCTAGCTGCAAGCCTTCCAATCTTCTAAATATTCCTTTCTATGTGGTTCAGAGTTCTAGTACCATCCCCTGAGCCTGCTAGGTTTGGTATTCTGTGTTGTTGGTGACGGAGCTCCTCACTACATGTCTACCCAATCTACAAAATACCAGCTGAGAGGGAAGGAATCTTCACATCAAGAACCAAGCCTGTTCCCTCAGTACGAGTTGATAGGGTCTGGCAGCTTAGACATTGACTACCTAAAATGAGAGTGGGGGAACTAAAAAGGCATGAAGTGGCTGGCTTGCATGTTTTCAAGAGGGAGTTTAGTTTCAGAGCATGCAGGGGAAGGTAGAATCCCCACTGAATAGTTTTCATCTTGTCTAGACGAGTCTGGTGAAAGGAGATGGCGATAGGATTCTTTTGATTCAATAGTAAGTTATCGTTATCATGACTAATTGCAATTGTCACAGCTATAAAGGTAGAAGTTGTGTAACAAAAAGCAGGAAGCAGTTAATCTTACATTCCAGGAACTGAAACCCTAAGACTATCAAGAAAGAAGACCATGAGTAGAACATGAGATCCTATCCAGAGAAGCAGTGACACCAGAGACAGAGGCAGAGGTTATGACATAGAGAGATAGAGCAGCTGAGGACTCCAGACTCATGGAAAGACAAAGGCTGTGTGCTGGCAGACAGGAGACTGGCTTGCAAAATGTGCCCTTTAGTTGTTTAAACAATTATATATTCCTGTGTGTTTTTGTGTACATCAAAAAAATAAAAATAAAATGATGGTGCATGGAGGGAATTGTAATCACTGCATTGAAACAAAACATGATTTGTTGAGTACAACAGTAATGTTCTCCCATGTAAACTATCACTCAATTCACAGTAAAAGCTTTAAAAAAAAAAAAAAAAAAAGGAGATGCAAGGAATACACAGAATCACTGGATCAAAGTGAGTGGATCAATGGTCAACCATTTGAATGTTATATATAAACAAGAACCAATGGTACTGAAAGAAGTACAAGTTGTACTGAAGGCACTGGTGAAAAACAAACTTTCAGGGATTGATAGAAAACCTACTGGGATGTTTCAACAAATGTAAACAATATTGGGAAAATTCACTAATCTATGCCAATAAATTTGGAAGATAGCTACCTGGTCAACCAACTGGAAGAGATCCTTATTGTGCCCATTGCAAAGAAAGGTAATCCAATTGAATGTGAAATCTATTGAACAATATCATTAATATCGCATGCAAGTAAACTTTTGCTAAAGATCAAAAACAGTTGTATGACATCAGACAAGGAACTAATTTAAAAAATATATAGAAACTACAACACTTTTACAATGAAAAGAAAATAGCTCAATAAAAAAATGGGCACAGGAGGAGGTGGAGCTTGATGGCAGCTAGGGTAGAGGTGCAGTGAGGTTCACTGTCATCAATACCACAGAATACCAGGCAAAGAACATTCAGGGCAGAGCTCCAAAACTCAGAACCACATAGGTAGGAATATTTAAAAAGTTTGAAGGCTTATAGCTAGTGGAACTAGTAGCAGAAGTAAGAAAGTGCATACTTTTGAATCTGCCGGACTCAGTGTCCCAGAGCCGACAACTTGGATGAGACCAAACTGCAAGACCAAGTGAGGAAGCAAACACACCATGGAAAAATGCCACGGGAACCTTGGAGCAAAGGTGGACAATACACTTTGTTGGTTTTGCTTTGTTCTGGTTTTCTTTTTCTTTTGGTATCTGTTCATTGTCCCACCACTGTTTGTACACCTCCATTCTGGTGACTAGAGGGGGTGCCTGAGTGAGTGGATGCTCCCCGCTCTCACCACTGGTGGTTATAGACTACAGTATCCAAGTATCCAATCTAGTTTTTGTTGTTGTTTTGGTGGGTTTTTTTTTTTTTTTTTTTGCTGTTGCTGTTTTTTGCTCCCACCTCTACTTTTGGGGGACTCTTTCTCTCCATATATTATCCAAGAAGAGAGCAACTGTGGCCACAGAGTCAAGCTACAATCACACACTATGAAACACCAAAATCCAGGCAAGAACCATTACCAATTGCCATACACCAGGAAAGCAAACAACACCTGTGAAAGTTACTCTGAATTAAGCAATAATAAGAGTGAAAAGGGAAGACCACATCCTGATCACATTCACCAGAAGGCAATCAGAAAGCATTAAAAAAAAAAACCCAAAACACATAGTCAAGTATTAAGGCCACAGATAAACACTAAACATGTCCAAGAAGCAAAAGCAGATGACCATATCAGCACATGTCCAAAACAAGATAAAGTGTCTGAGACAAATGGTGTAGAGGTAGACCTGAACTATATTCTGGAAGGAGGGCAGGCCTTGCAAATGCCTGAGAAGGAATTCAGAAAAATGGTTATAAAATGAAACACTTTACAATGAAGTTGAGAAAAATTAGGAAGAAGTCAGGAAAGTGCTACAGGAAAAATCAAATAAGATAGATACAGCATTAGAAACAATTCAAAATCTACAGAAAGAGGTCCAAACAATCAATAATAGAATATCAGAAATAGACAATACACTGAAAGGGCAACGGAGTAGAATAGAAGAGATGGATGACAGAATCAGTGAGCTAGAAGATAAATCTCTCAATACCACTAAGATAGAAGAGCAAAGAGAAAAAAGGATAAAAAATCTGAAGAAGGTCTAAGTTTTATGTTGGACAACATGAAGAGGAATAACTTAAGAAATATCGGCATTCCAGAACAAGAAGAATCACACAATTCCACAGAAGAAATAGTTGATGAACTGCTGGAAGAAAATTTCTCTAACATCCTGAAAAGTGAAAAGATAAACATTCAAGAAACTCAATGAACCCCAGGAGGAATAGACCCTAAAAGAAAATCACCGAGACATATCATAATCAAGCTCTCCAAAATCAAAGATAAGGAGACACTCCTGAAAGCAGCTGGGGCAAACAAAAGTGTTACATACAAAGGCAAGCAAGTCAGATTAAGCTCTTATCTCTCAGCAGAAACCATGCAAACAAGAAGGCAATGGGGAGAGATATATAAAACTCTGAAAGAAAAAAATCGTCAAACAAGAATCCTTTAGCCAACAAAGCTATCAATCAAATACAATGGAGTAATCAAAACACACCAGGATAAACAGAAGCTAAGGGACTTTTCCAAAGCCAACCCTGCACTACAAAACATCCTAAAGGGAGTTCTGTGGACTAAGAACCAACAAGAATAGATAACAACCAGAGATTGACATACGTGGCAGCACCTCCCAGAATTAAGTTGACAGAAGGAAGAGTCGAGAACAGAATATAACTATAAGAACAAACTCAGAGAATCTGGGAAGTCAGTCTATGATCAAACCAATTACAATATAAAAGAAGGTAAACACACAGGCGCAGAGATCCAGATGATGAGAAGGTCGGGTAGATTACAGGATAAAATAGACTGTACTAAATGGAGGGAAAAGTTAATGGATTATAAAATAACCTCAAAGAAAATTAACACTTCACAGCATACCAAGAAAATGAAAATCCAAGAAGAACATGGAAACATTAAAACTATTTGAAGACTAACAAGACAGAACACAAAAAGCATGAACTCAACAAAGGAAGACACACAGAACAAAGAAAGGAGCAATACCACAAAAAAACAAACATAATGGCAGGAATTAATTCATGTTGTTGTTGTTGTTAAGTGCTGTTGAGTCAATTCTGACCCATAACGACCCTGTTTAGGATTTCCAAGGAGCAGCTTTTGAGCTTGAACCGCTGACCTTGCAGTTCAAATGGCTTTGCAGTCTGACACATTAACCCACAGTGGCATACCAGGACTCCACTTAATTAATCCATACCTATTGATAATTACACTGAATGAAATTGGATTAAATGCACCAGTTAAGAGATGGAGGGTGGCAGAATAGATAAGAAAACAAGAGCCCTCAATATGCTGTCTGCAAGGGACACATCTTACACACAGAGATAAAAACAGATTAAAAGTCAAAGGATGGAAAAAAATATACCAAGTAAAATGCAATAAAAAATGAACAGGAGTGGCAGTACTAATCTCTGATAAAATAAACTTTAAAGTAAAAACCAGCATAATACATAAAGATGGACATTATCTCATGATTAAAGGGACAATTGAACAAGATGACATAACCATAATAAATATCTATGCTCCCAATGAAAGAGCTCCAAAATATATAAAGCAAACTCTAATAGATTTGAAGAAAGAAATACATGAATCTACAATAATAGTGGCTGATCTTAATACATTGCTTTCAAAAACTGATAGAACAACAAGAAAGAAACTTGACAAAGACACAGAAGAACTAAACAACACAATGAGCCAACTGGACCTTATAGATATGTACAGAATATTCAACCCAACAACTGCACAATACACATTCTTTTCCATTGCACATGGAACATTCTCCAGAATAGACCATGTGTTAGGCCACAAAACAAATCTCCATAAATTTACATATATCAAAATTCTACAGAGCATCTTCTCAGAATACAATGCTATCAAATTAGAAATCAACAATATGAAGACCAAGGAAACCAAGTCAAATACCTGGAAACTGAATAATATCCTGCTGAAAAGCTACTGGGTAGTAGAAGAAATTAAACGTGAACTAACAAAGTTCCTAGAAACAAATGAGAATGAAAACACAAAATACAAAAATCTATGGGACACGGCGAAAGCAGTGCTGAGAGGACAATTTATTGCAATAATTGCGCACATCCAAAAAAGATGAAAAAAACAAAATTAACACATTAACACAGCATCTACAACAATTAGAAACAGAACAACAGAGGGAAACTAAAGCCATCAAAAGAAAAGAAATAGTAAAGATTAGAGCAAAAATAAATGAGATAGAAAACAGAAACTATATAGAAAGAATCAACAGGACAAGAAGCTGGTTCTTTGAAAGGATTAACAAAATTGACAGACCATTGGCAAACCTAACAAAAGAAAAGAGGGGGAAGACACAGATGCCACGCATTAAAAACCAAATACCATACATTAAAAACCACCTTGGCGATGTCACAATGGAACCAAAGGAAACCAAAAGGATAATAACAGAATACTATGAAAAGTTGTACTTCAACAAATTTGAAAACTTAGAAGAGATGGAAACATTTTTAGAAAAACAAGACCTACTTAAATTTATACACAGTGAAGTAGAAAACCTGAACAGACCCATAACAAAAGAAGAACTTAATCAGTTCATCAAAAACTCCCAACCAAAAGAAGTCCAGACCCAGATGGCTTCACTGGTGAGTTCTACCAAAAATTCAGGGAAGAGCTATCACCAATTCTACTCAAACTATTTACAGAATATAGAAGAGTATGGAAAACTTCCTAACACATTTTATGAAGCAAGCACAACCATCATATGAAAACCAGGGAAGGATGTCAATAAGAAAGAAAATTATAGACCAATATCCCTCATGAACATAGATGCAAAAATTCTCAACAAAACCCTAGCCAACAGAATCCCGCAGCACATCAAAAAGGTAATCCATCATGACCAAGGGGGATTCATATCAAGAATAAACGGATGGTTCAACATTAGAAAAATGATCAACATAATCCACCATATAAATAAGAAAAAAGAAAAGAACCACAAGAAAAAATAAAAGAACCATATCAAGTGATGCATAAAAGGCATTTGACAAAATCCAACATCCATTCCTGATAAAAACACTCAACAAAGTAAGAATTGAAAGGAAATTCTTCAACATAAT
>NW_006408834.1:3160607-3171593 GCF_000296735.1 Chrysochloris asiatica
AAGAAATGTTCAAGGCCTGCTCTTGTGCTGAGTATCTGGTAGGGAGGGAAGAAATCTGTCTTCAAAGACACATCTTAAAGAACGTTTCACCTATTCCTAACGAAGTTCCTGCTCGTTAGCAGATAGCCAAGCAGAGGTAAGATGTGGAAGACATTGGAGAAACCTCTTCTCTCAGTCAATACAGGGCAGTGAACTCAGAGGACCTGGTGGGTGTTTTCAGCTGTCTAGATCACCAGTTCTCAACCATAGTGGCCCATCAGAATTAGATTTAGGGTATTGGCAGAGCCATCTTCCCTCCAAAGACTCTCATGGAAGATACTTACTGGTTTTTCAGTTTCTGTTGTTCCCTGATGGGGTTTTTCTCTGGTTTCTCTGAAAGAAACTTCTTATTGTTGTTAGTGCCATCATGTAGGTTGTAACTTGTAGCAAACCTGCAGAACAAAATGCTGTTCAGCCTTGCACCAGCCTTACAGCTATTACTGTTTGAGTTCATTGTTGCAAGCACTGTGCCAAGCCATCTTGTGATGATCTACCTCTTTTTAACTCACCCTCTACTTTATCAAGCATGATATTCTTCTCCAGGAACTGGTCCCTCCTGGTTATATGTCTAAAGTACATGAGACAAAGTTTCCCTATACTCTATTCTAAGGAACATTCTGGCTATGTGTCTTCAAGATAGATTTGTTTATTCTTCTGGCTGTCCTTGTTCATCATTCTTTGCCAATTTCATAAGTTAGATGAATTAATTCTTCTCCAGTCTTCCTTACTCATCATCCAGCTTTCTTTTGCATGCATATGAAGCAATCAAAAATACCATGGCTAGGGTCAGGTCTACCTTATTCCTCAAAGTAACAGCTTTGCTTTTTAATACTTTAAAGAGGTCTTTTGAAACAGATTTGCCCAATACATTATGTCATTTGGTATCTTGACTGCTGCTTCCATTGTGGGTCCAAGTAAAATGAGATCTTTGACAACTTCAAACTTTTTTCCATTTATTATGATGTTGGTTGTTTAGTCAAATCACGAGGATTTTTGTTTTCTTTATATTAAGGTGTAATTCATACTAAAGGCTGTAGTATTGCACTGCACCAGTATTTCAAATCCTCTTCACTTTCAGCAAGCTAGATTGTGTCATCTGTATTTGCAGGTTGTTAATGAGTCTTCCTTCAATCCTGATACTGCATTCTTCTTTATATAGTCCAATTTCTAACATTATTTGCTCAGCTTAATTGAGTTGGTTTGTAATTTATCCAAAGTGAATAACTATGGTCAAAGGATACAACCTTGACATATACCTACCCTGATTTTAAACCACACAGTATCCCCTAATTCTGTTCAAAAACTGCCTCTTGACCTATGTGCAGGTTCCACATGAACACAATGAAGTGTTCTGGAATTCCCAGTTTTGCAATATTATCTACATTTTGTTATGATCTAGACAGTGGAACACCTTTGTATGATGGCTGAAGTTTTGTGTTACTTAGGCCACAATTCTCAGTGGTTTGACAGTTATGTAATGATGCAGTTAACCTCCAGTTTGTGATATAATGCAATCACCTACATGATGTGAATATGTGATCAGCCAATCAGTTGTGAGGGGAGTTTCCTAAGGAGTCTGGCCTGCATCCAATATATATGGATGCTCTGGCAAAGCTAACTGAGCTTCTTCTTTTTTTTTTTTTTTTTGGCTCATTCTGGATCTTACATCCAGCTTGTCAACATCTAACTTCCAGTTCTTGAGACTTGAGCCAACAACAACCTGCCATCTTATCTACTGATTTGGGGTTCATCAGGCTGTACAGTTTCCTGAGTCAGGAGAAGACTATATAGCCTGACATTCAACACAGGAACCTGAAGTCTACTAACCTGTACAACCCGTGAGCCATTTTCTTAAGATAAATTTCTACTTATACATATATAAGTTTCATTGGTTTTGCTTCTCTAGAGAATCTACCCTAAGACATTTTGCATAGTCTATAAACATATTTTTGGCATTCTCTGCTTTTAATCAAGATCCAGTTGGTATCAGCAATGATATTCCTCATTCCAAAGTCCTCTTCTGAATCCAATTTGAATTCTGGCATTTCCCTGTTAATGTACTGCTATGATCAATTTTTCATTATCTCCAGCAAAATTTACTTGCATGCAGTATTAATGATATTATTTAATAGTTTTCACATTCTGTTGAATCACCTTTCTTTGGAATGAGCATGTACATGGATCTCTTCCAGTAGGTTGCTTGAGCAGTTTATAAAAGACAATGACACCTTTCAGACAAACAATGATGTTGTTAAGTGTCACTGAGTCAGTTCTGACTCATAGTAACCCTGGGTAGGGTCACTGGAGCAACTGGTGGGTTTGAACCACCAACTTTGTTGCTCAAACCAACCATGCATTATCCTGCAGTGCCACACCAAGACCCTCTCAGATGAACAGTGCTGTTGTTATTGGTGCTGTTGAGTAAGTTCCAACTCATAGCAACCTTGTGTAGGGTTCCCAAGGATTGGCTGGTGAGCTTGAAATACCAACCTTAAAGTTCAAGTCGATCTTACAGTCCAGCAGATTAATCCACAGCAGTCTTCAGAACAATCAACCATATGAGACCAAAAGGGCAGCATTTGCCCAAAAACAAAGTTCAAAAGGAATGAAGGGATAGGAAAGATGGGTGTATGGGAACACGAAACCCAGGAGGTAGTGGGAAGCATGTTGTCAGACTGAAAGATTGTGAATAATGTTACAAACAAAATGCATCTAAATTATTGAATGGGAAAGGAGTTTGTTGTGAAAGCTTTCACCCAAACCATAATAAAATGTTCAAACACTCATGCACACACAGTGATGAATGGACTCCACCCTCCCCTGGTGAATCAGAATCTCTGATATAGACCATGGTGATGCTAATATGAGGCCAGGTCTGGGGACCTCTCACTTTGACACAGTTTGACAAATGCTCTAGCCATAATGTTTACTTCAGTGACCGCATTACCTGCTCAACTGTGACCTCCCAGGAAAGCAGGGATCATATCTATCTTCCTCTTCAGAACTTAACACAATTCTTGACATGTAGCAGTTATTCAAATAGAGCCTGGTGAACAGCATCTAATGGTAACAACTTGGAATTCAGTATCTTCGCCATATCTCCTCCAAAGAGTTCCATTATATATATTTTTTCTTTTTTATTAGGTGAATTAGGTGATAGTTTACATGGGAGAACATTAGTTTTATATTCATCCTATCATATATCATTTCATTGCCATGGTTACAATCCCCTCCATGCATCATCAACCTATATCCTACAAGCCTGCCCCTGAGTCATCAGCACACAGCCCCTCTCCCTCCTTGGGTCTAAAGTCCTCAGCTACTCCATCTCACCACGTCATCATCTCTGCCTCCATCTCTGGCATCACTGCTTCTCTGGGTAGGGTCCCGCACTCCGCTCTTCTCCCTTGATGGTCCCAGGGACCTCCGCTCCTAGACTACAAAGTTAATCACTCCCCTCCTTGCTACAAAATGTTTCATTACTTTTAATTCCATATTTTCACAGACTTTTTGAAGCCACACATACGTATAGTTTAATAGTTAATAAACAAATTCATGAACAGCTCTTACAATTCTTACATAATTTTTTGTGGTAGATATTATTACCTAGTGGTGAAACCTTGGTCAAGTCAATTAAATTCTGAGCCTCCATTTTGTCATCATTAAAACACAGAGGATAACAGTACCTCCCTATTAAGGGCGTTGAGAGGATTAAATTAAGTAACCCCAGAGGTCAGCACACTCCCTGGTCCATAGTGAGAGTTCAATAATGCTAATTTATCTTGTTGCTGTTAACGGCCATCAAGATGGTTCCGTGGTTCAGACTCATAGTGACTCTAAGCGGGGTTTCTGAGGAGCAGCTGGTAAATTTGAACTGCCAACCTTGCGATTCAAACTGATTTTGCGATTCAAACAGTTCAGTGCTTATCCTATAGTGCCACACCAGGACTCTTATGTGTTATTATAGTTATTATTCCTTTTATGTTACAGAGGGTAAATTGAGGCTCGAAGAGGTAAAGTGATTTGTTCAAGATCCCACATGATTAACACTCAAAGCAGTCTCTGACTCTTGATTTTCTGTCCTTTTATACACTACATTGAAAACATTTCTTTGAAATGAGGAGAGGCAGGTAGTATCATCTCAGTTTTCCAGATGGGAAAATTCCTGACTAAGAGAGAGGATTTGCCTGTAAGTGCTACAGACTGATGGATCAGAATGGTGCAGAAGAATTGGATTAGGAATTAGTGGATTTCTCTTTTGCTCAAAAAAAATGCTAACTGTGGACTTTCTCCCCATGCTTCTTTCTCCCTCAGTAGCCTGAGCAGACTGATAATGTGGTCTTCTCCATTCCAGACAATCCAGACCTGTAAGTGAGCTGTTTTGGTACTATGTGTGTGAGCATGTCTCCCCACTTTTAGGCATTTAGACTGAGTCCAAGGAAAGGAAACAGTAAATCATCTCTCCCTACCCACAGTGCCTTGTTCTCCAAGGAACCTTGGAAAGATGAGGCCACTTGGGAACCACAGACCCTCCCCTCACCCAGGCAGCTGCATTCATTATGCACATTCAAGCTACAAAACTCTGGGGAGCCCTATTCCAGGAGATAGTCTCAGGTTCTTCCTCTGGAGCATTCTGTAAGGTAGTAAATAGATGCTAACGAGTCTCTGGCTTCTCCTTTATGTGCCAAAGTGTCTCTTTCCCAGATTCGCCAGTCACCAAGCTCCATTCTTCCAGGAAAAGAAGGTTCTGACCTTTGTATTAAGTTTAAGAACAAAAGAAACTAGACAGAGTGTGTTAAAATCAGGCAGATTAAAGAGAGAAAGAATGAGAGAGAGAGAAAGGAAGGAAAGAAGGAAGGAAGGAAGGGAGGGAGGGAGGAAAGAAGGAAGGAGAGAAAGAAAGGAGAGAGAAAAGAAGAAAGAATGACTCTGGAAGGATCCACATTCATATTTGCATTATCTTTGGGTGGTGGAATGATGGTGATATTTTTTCTTTGTGATTTTTCTATACTATACTCTCTCTCTCTCTCTCTCTCTATATATATATATAGAGAGAGAGAGAGAGAGAGAGAGAGAGAATGAATGTTGTTGTTCTTAAGTGCCATCAAGTCGGTTCCAATTCGTAGCAACCCTGTACAGAGTTTCTGAGTGTTTATTCTGCACCAGGAATCCATAAAATGAATAGTCATTATCTTTACAAAGAGGAAAAAAATACACAATTTTATTACACATTTTCTAGGATAAGCACAGGACTGCGAAACACAAGATTGGTATTCGAACCCACCAGCCACTCCATGAAAGATGAGGCTTTCTGCTCCTGCAGAGATTTATAGCCTTGTAAATCCTATAGCCAGTCACTATGAATTGAAACAGACTTGACTGCACTTAACAACAACATTATTATCAGGCATTAATGAAAAGGTGAGTGTTGCCTCAGCTTCTTGCTTTCATCTTTTCTCCTGTCATGAGAATCAAAGCTGCAGGCAGGAAAGAGTTCTTAATGTTTGCTGCCCAGGGAGAGTAACCGGAAGAGCTCAGCACATATAGGCAGGCAGGACCAACTTAGCTGATCCAGATACCCACAGTCAAGGATTCTGAGAAGTTCAGCAAAGCTAGATGAAAAATTTAGGGCAGCTTGATCCCCTGATCCAAGTGCACCTCTAGGTCAACACATGATCAATATTTCTTCTCATCACCTGCCAGATACATGGATCTAAGTGGATGCAGAAAGCAGAGTTTTCATCCAACAAATGGTCTAAATGTTACATTGAGTGCAATTCTTGCTACTCTACAACAAGTCACAGGTATCATTGACAAAGGGAAATCTCATAGAAATAGCTTAAGTACCTGTTTATGCAAGAGTAGACAAACCTGTTATTAACAAGAAGATTGCAAATAGTAAGACAGTTTTCATAATAATAATAATAATATCTGTACACAAAGCCTGCCCGTTGAGGAAACCAACTGAATGCACCCTTAAGAAAATACATAATGATATTGAGTCCTACTGGGTGTCAGGCACTGTGCCTGCCTCCCCAAGGACTTGGCATTTCACACAGCAGCCAAGCTCGCACCTCCTCTTTCACCTGTGCCTCCCCAGGACCCTGGGGAAAGGACAGAGCAGGGCACATAATTTTACCAAGTAAACAGACAAGGGAAATGAAGGAAAGAAGATTGTAAGTGAGGTGGAAGTTGGCTTCTAATTTCCTATCTAGTCAAAGTTATCTGTCTAATAAAGATGTCCTTCTAGTGCTAAAAATGAGGACTGCCTTCCTTTTTCTATCTTTCTCCTTTTGCTTTCAGATCCACTCTCCTCGTCAATCATGAAACTCCAGCTGCTCTGGAAAGTTTTTATCTTTAGTGTACTTCAAGTTTAATCTTGTCTTGATTTCCTTGCACCTACTTTTTCTTTTGCTGGAATGCTTTTCCCGTAGATCTTTGCATGAGTAACTCTACAATGTTTCAGGTCTCTGTTGTTGTCATTAGGTGTCATCAAGTCAGCTCCAGATCATAACAACCCTATGTACAATAGCATGCAATACTGCCCAGTTCTGCACCATCCTTACAATTGTTATGTTTTAGCCCATTGCTGCTGCCACTGTGTCAGCTCACCTCATTGGTCTTCCTCTTTGTTGCTGGCCCTCCACTTTACTAAGCATGAGTCCTTCTCCAGGAACTGGTCCCTCCTGATAACATGTCTGAAGCATGGGAGATGAAGTCTCACCATCTTGGCATCTAAAGAGAATTCTGGCTATTTTTCTTCCAACACATTATTGTTTGTTCTTCTGGCAATCCATGGTATTTTCAATAATCTTCTCCAACACCATAATTCAAATGCATCAATTCTTCTATGATCTTCTTGATTCACTGTATAACTTACACATGCGTATGAAGAGATTGAAAATGCTATAGCTTGAATCAAGCTCCCCTTAGTTCTTTGTGCTTTAAATAGGTTTTGTACAGATTTGCCTAATACAATAGTTGTTTGATTTCAAATATTATCACCCCACAAACAACTTCCTGTATGCTTACTAATAAGTAACTACCTCTCCCGCCCCCACCCCAACTTCCGTCCATCCCATCACCGTTTTATTTCAGTCGATTTCGACCCATAAAGATTTACAGGCTCAAAAATCCTATACAGGGTCACTATGAGTCAGAACCGACTCAACAGCACACAATCACCACTACTTTTAACTTTTCTGAACCTATTATATGTACCACATCTCTTCTGTTATACTCGCTGGGTCATAATGAGGAAAATGACATTTTCTGACTGAATGTCCTAAACTTTACATCAGTTTTTTGCAGACCCAAATCAGTTTGAAAAGCCTAGGACCCAAGATCACACACCAAGGAAAGTCACTTGGGACATTGAATAGCATCTGGTCTCTCTCTGGATTTCCACCATGGTGCTTTGCTTCTTCCCTTTCATGATGAAATATCAAAACATGAAAACAGGGGGTTATCAACTCTGCCATCTGTTCTACTCTTCTCTCACATCCCAGAGGTTTGGGGTGATTTGAAGACTGGCTCAGGGTGACTCAAGGTTACGTATCTAAAAGCCTTAAAGCTATGTCATTTAGTAGAAATAATGTATCACAAATGCAAGGCATATATGTAATTTAAAACTTTAGAGAAGTGATGACCCATTTAGAAAGTGAAAGTAAACTGTGAAATTTCTTTTACTTTATTTATTTTTTTACTAATAAATATAATTATTAGATCAGATGTTCATAAATGAAATGAAGCAAGAGTTAGCAGGATACCTTGTCTTAGAGGGTGGTGGTGGATAATAACAATTTTGTTTAAGATTGTGAGATAATGTTTCTTTTAATTTTGTTAGGTGCCTTGGAATTGGTTCTATCTCATAGTGAACCTACGCAGAACAGAATGAAACACTGCCTGGTCCTGTGCCATCCTCACAATCAGTGCTGTATTTGAGCCCATTATTGCTGCCACTGTGTCAATCCATCTTGTTAAGTGTCTTCCTCTTTTTCACCGATCCTCCGCTTTACCAAGCATGATGTCCTTCTCCAGGGACTGGTGCCTCCTAATAACACATTTAAAGAATGAGAGACAAAGTCTGACCATCATGCCTTCTAGTGAACATTCAGGCTTCACTTCTTCCAAGACAGATTTGTTTGTTCTTCCAGCTGTCCATGTCACTTTTAATATTCTTCTCTAACACCATAATTCAAATACATCAATTCTTCTTTGGATTTCCGTATTCATTATCCAACTTACACAAACATATGCGGCTATTGAAAATACCATGGCATAAGTTAGACACACTTTAGTCCTCAAACTGACATCTTTGCTCTTGAACATTTTGAAGAGGTCTTGTGCAGCAGATTTGCTTAATGCAGCATGTCGTTTGATTTCTTGACTGCTGCTTCCACAAAATAAATTGTTTGACAGCTTCAAACTTTTCTCCATTTATCATGATGTCATTTATTGGTACAGTTGTGATGATTTTTGTTTTCTTTACATTGAAGTGCAATCCATTCTGAAGACTGTAGTCTTTGATTCTCATCAGCAAATATTTTAAGTCCTCTACAACCAAGGTCATATCATAGATTGTTAATGAGTCTTCCTCTAATTCTGACGCCACGATCTTCTTCACATAATCTAGCTTCCCAGATTATTGGCTCAGCATAGAGGCTGAATGGAGTCTTGGTGTGGTGCTGTAAGATAAGCATTAGACTACAACCCCAAGATGGTGGTACAAAATCACCAACTGCTCCTCTGAAACCCTATACAGGGTCACTATGAATCAGAACCAACTTGATGGCACTCAACAAAAAATAATAAACAAAAAAAAATTGACTAAGTATGATGAGCAGATATAATCCTTGAACACACCTTTCTTGATTTTAAATGATCCAGCATTCCCCTGTTGTGTTCAAATGACTGACTCTTGATCTATATACAGATTCCTCATGAACACAATTAAGTGCTCTTAAATACTCATCTTTTGCAATGTTTTCCCTAGTTTATGATCCATATAGTCAATAAAGCACAAGTAAACATATTTCTGGTATTCTCTGCTTTCAGCCAAGATCCACCTGACATAAGCAATGATAACTCTAGTTCCATGTCCTCCTCTAAATCCAGCTTGAATTTCTGCCAGTTCCCTATTGATGTACTACTACAACCATTTTTAAACGGTCTGTACCAAAATTTTACTTGAATGTGATATTAATAACATTATTCAATGATTTCCACATTCTCTTGGGTCACCTTTCTTTGAAATGGGTGCAAATATGGATCTTTTCCAGTCAGATGGCCAACGAGCCATCTTCCAAATCTCTTGGCATAGATGAGTGAGTGCCTCCAGTGCTGCATCAGTTTGTTGAAAGATTACAATTTGTATTCCGTCTATTCCTAGGGACTTTTTTCTTTTTTTTTAAACAATGCCTTCAGTGCAACTTGGATTCTTCTTTCAATGTCATTGGTTATTGATCATATGCCACCTCTTGAAATGCTTGAACATGGATCTTTTCTTTTTGGTACATTGACGGTGTTTTCCTTCCATCTTCTTATAACTCTTTCTACATCATTCGATTTTTTTTCTCCATTGAATCTTTCAATATTGCAGCTAGAGGCTTGAATTGATCTTCAGGCTTTTCAGCTTAAGAAATATTGGATGTGTTCTTCCCTTTTGCTTGTGTAACTCTAAGTCTTTACACATTTCATTTTCATACTCAGCTTTGTCTTCTTGAGCTGTCCTTTGAAATTTTCTGTTGAGTTGATTCAGAAAAGTGAAAAGTATTCATATTCTGGCTGTAGAATTAATTTTCATCAACTTTTAGAAAAGACAAATACATCAATATTTTATATTCATCTGTCAACAAGTTTTCTTATTCCATTATTTTAAAAATGTTTAAGGCTAAGCTTTTAGGCACAAATGTAAGCTGTCTTCACTTATTCATTAGAGGTGAAACTTCATCCTTAGAGGGTTGCTTTTAGAGGACTAAACAGGTGAAAATCTGATAGAGCAAGATCAGGACTATATGGAGGATGCTTTAATACTTCAAAATGAAGTTTTTGGACACCCGGGGGCATTGTGTTCAGAAGATAGAACTAAGTGAGTAGGGTCTTCACGGGTGGCATATGTTGTTTGGCCTAAAGTGTCAGTGGCACAAATCTCAGGAGTTCATAAACATCCTGCATTCAGAAGCCTTTCCAGGATGCATTTAATCCCTGCCGTGATCCGACACTAGGCACTCAGGAAAGCATGTTCATTCTCCCAGAAGCTGCCGGCTGCCTCCTCCAAGCATGATATGACAAGTGCGGGCCCCCATGTCTGGCCTGCTGTGCCCAGGCTTTTGCACTCGGATTGCAGGAGAAGCCACCCCGATCCGTAATTTTTCCGTAGTGATTTCTTTGTACCTCTTAGATAAGTTCTGAAGTTTACCACTCTTAGATTCAGACATTTGCACTAACGCAACTGCATATTTCCACATCCTCCTCGGCACCCCTCCTAACACCCACCCTGACAATAGTGTCTTAGCTGTGAAAGAACACTGAACTGGAAGTCTGGAAGCCTGGGTTCTAGGCCAGACTGCCGTTAACCAGAGATCAGAAAAATGGGACCCATAGAAAATCAGTAACTTGCTCAATGAAGATAACACAAGCAGATATATGGCTGAACGGGGACTCCAATCAAGATCTTCATGTTGGAGTCAGTGTTTCTTTAGAGGACAAACATGAACCAGAACCTGCTGTGATTTCACACTGTTTGTAGGCAGCTGCACAGCCTGGGTCAAAGAAGAATGTTAGTGCAGTGGAGACATTTGTTTTCATCTGGTTACCCAGTATGGATGGTTCCACTGTATGCCCAGCCTTGTGAAAAAAATGCACTCATCAGGGCTGCTTTATGTCAATATAGGCTTCTGATAACAAAGAAGGAAGGAAGACCACAGAAACCTAAGCTATCTTTGA
>NW_006408834.1:3172708-3176038 GCF_000296735.1 Chrysochloris asiatica
ATAAAGGGGAAAGTAGTTAATCTTACATTCCAGGAGCAGAGAATTCTAGGACCATCAAGAGAGGAGAGCATGAGTGGAATATGGAACTCTATCCAGAGATGCAGTGACACCAGAGATGGAGGCAGAACATGAGGACATGAAGATACAGAGCAGCTGAGGACTCTAGACTCATGGAAAGAGAAAGACTGTTTGCTGGCAGCCAGGAGGCAGGCTTGCAGAATGTGCCCTTTGGTTATTTAAATGATTATACATTCCTGAGTGCTTTTGTGTACATCCCTCCCCACCCCCCCAAAAAAACTGGAAAAAAAAAAAGAGAGAGGAAATAGAAACAAGTACTGTTGAATAATAATGCATGGAGGAGATTTTAATCATTGCAATGAAACAATGAGTGTAAAACTGATTTTCTCCCATGTAAACTATCACTCAATTCACAATAAAAGCTTTAAAAAAAAAAAATGAAGTTTTTGCAGAGTGTTAACAGCATAGGCTGAGGTATGTGGATGTGTATCGTCATACAAAATCACAATGTCCTTGGAAAACAGTCCTCTGCATGTAATCTAAAATTTAGACTTTAGCTCTTCAGTCAGCATCTCAATGTAAGGAGCATTGTTGATTATTGAACTTTTTCCTAATAATGTTCTATAGTACTAGCCCTGGAGAGTCTCAGAAAACTATAAGCATCAGTTTTCCAGCTGATTGCTGACTTTTGAACCACTTTTTGGTTGGCAATTGAGGATATTACCATTCCATATTTTGCCATTTACTCTCAGACTCCTAGTGATTAATTCATGTCTCATCACCAGAAAAGAAATTTCTACCCTCTTTCAAGTGTCAATCCAAATTTTGTTTGCAGATGTCCAAACACTTCTGTTTATGTTCTTCCATGAGTTGTTTCATGGTACACATCTCACACAAACTTGTTGAAACCTAAGTATCCTGTGGATTATTTCATAGGCAAAGCCATGGTGGATGTACAAACGATTTGCCATGTAACCCAAAAGAATAACTTTGCATGCTCAATGTTGTTACCACCTGTGGATGTGGAGTGAAATTTATTTTAATAAGATATTTAATCTAATATACTCCTGTGATATGGAGATGATACAACCTTGCTGGTTGAAAGTGAAGAGGATTTAAAATATTTACTGATGAAGATCAAATACTTCAGTGTGGTTTGCACCTCAATGCAAAGAAAACAAACATCCTCGCCACTGAACCAATAAATAATATCCATATAATTGGAGAAAAAATTGAAGTTGCCAAAGACTTCATTTTGCTTGGCTCAACTATCAACTCTCATGAAAGCAACAATCAAGAAATCAAATAGCGTATTGTATTTGGTAAATCTGCTGCACAAGACCTTTTTTATGTGTTGAAGAGCAAAGATGTCAGTTTGAAGACTAGAGTGTGCCTGGCCCAAGCCATGGTATTTTCAATAGCCTCATATGAATGTGAAAGTTGGATAGTGAATAAGGAAGACCGTAGAAGAATTGATTCATTTGAGTTACACTGTTGAAGAATATTGAAAGTACCAGAGAATACCAGAAGAATCAACAAATTTGTGTTTGAAGAAGGATAACCAGAATGTTCCTTAGAAGCCAAGATATCCAGAGGTTGTGTCTCATATTTGTAAATATTATCAGGATGGACGAGCCCTTGGAGAAGGACATCATGCTTGGAAAAGTTGAGGATCAGTGAAAAAGAGGTAGACACCCAATTAAATGGATTGGCACAATGACAGCAGCAATGGACTCTAGAGTAGTAGCTATTGCAAGCATGGTGCAAGGCCAGGTGGAGTTTCGTTCTGTTGTACAAAGGGTTCCTATGGGTAAAAGCTGACTGACAGTACCTAATAACAACAACGCAAAATATTATCATATCAACATGTAAACAATACAAAATGTTTTAATGAACTTCAAACACTCTTTTTTTTGTACTACCTTTTGAAATCCATGTGTATTTTACACTGACTTGTACAGCACATCTCAATTTAGACTGAGCACATTTCAGGTGCTTAATGGCTAGTAGCAACCATACTGGACAGCACAGGTCTAGAGAAAAGAGTACTAAATTAGGTAATGCTTAAATTCTGATCCTGGCCAATCCCCAAAGCATTCTGATTTTCAGTGTTTTTCATCAGTAAAACAAAGCTAACTACACCTGCTTCACAATGTTTTTTGAGAGAATTATAGAGTTAATACTCATATGTAATGACATTAAATCAGTATAAGTCGGCAAGTTGGTTTTTATGAAAAATTAAAGCAGTTTTCAGCATGTTATTCCTCTGCTACTCTTCTCTATCAATATCAGAATTCTTTAGCAAAGTATGGTAGAAAGAAGGAGAATGACTTGTCTTTGTGGCCCATAAGTGGATCCTATCTAACTCTTTCCTGTGCCACAGTCAAAATAAGGAGAAACAGCTGTAAACATCCATTAATAACCAGAAAATGGAATTATGAAGTATTAATAATCAGAAAATGGAATTATGATTCCATTTTGACAACTAGAAGTTGTCAAAAATGCACTGGAATGTATAAATATTGGTATCTTGGCATTAGTGAGCTCAAACTGACTATTTATTGTCCATTTCGATTCTGATAAACACATGGTTTTCTTCTATGCCTGGAATGACAAATTGAAGAGGAATGGCATCATATTCATCATCAAAAAGAACATTTCAATATCATGAAGTACAATGTTGTCTGTCTATGATAGGATAATATCCATATACCTACAAGGAAGACCAGTTAATACAAGTCTTATTCAAATTTATGCACCAACCACTAAAGCCAGTGATGACAGAATTGAAAAATTTTACCAACTTATTCAGTCTGATATTGATCAAACATGCAACCAAGATGTCCTGATAATTACTGGAAATTGGAATGCAAAGGTTGGAAACAAAAAGGAAGAATCAGTAGTTGGAAAATATGGCCTTGGTGATAGAAATGATGTTGCATATCACATGACTTTTGTGATATCCAATGACTTATTCATTGTAAATAAGACCAATGACTTGTTCATCGTAAATACCTTTAAAAAAAAAACATACACATGGACCTTGCCAGATGGAATCAAATTGACTACATCTGTAGAAAGAGACAGAGGAATCGTTCTGTATCAACAGTTAAAACAAAGTCAGCTAAAAAGTACGGAACAGACCATCAATTGCTCATATGCAAGTTCAAGCTGAAGCTGAAGAAAATTAATGCAAGTCCACAGGAGCCATGGGATTGAGCATATCCTACCTAAATTTAGAGACCATCTCAAGAACAGGTTTGTTATATTAGACACTAATGACCGAAAACCAGGAAAAAAAGCAAAAGATCA
>NW_006408834.1:3176138-3177418 GCF_000296735.1 Chrysochloris asiatica
AGAAATGGTTGATGTTCAACCATTTCAAGAGGTAGCATATGATCAAGAACCAAAGATACCGAAGGAAAAAGTCCAAGGTTCCCTGAAGGCATTGGCAACAAACAAGGCACGGATGGAATTTCAAATTGATGGAATACAAATTAAAATCTTTCAACAAACAGATGCAGCACGGGAGGCACTCACTCATCTATGCCAAGAAATTCAGAAGACAGCTACCTGGCCATTCAAAAGAGAGGTGACCCAACAGAATGTAGAAATCATCATTTGACAATATCATTAATATCACATGCAAGTAATATTTTACTAAAGATAATTTTTAAATGGCTGCATCTGTTCATTGATGGGGAGCAGTACAAACAGGGATCAGTGGTTGGAAAATGCGGCTTCAGTGATAGAAATAATGCTGGAGATAACATGACAGAATTTTGAAAGACCAATGATTTATTCAATGCAAACACCCTTTAAAAAATAAATAAATAAATAAGTGTGACAACACCAGATGGAGTACACAGAAATCAACTTAACTGTGGCACTATACGGTAAATACTGGACCATAAGGCCAGTTTGAACCACAAAGTTGGTAGTTCAAACTCACCAGCCACTCCTCAGAATCCCTATGCAGGGTTGCTGTGAGTTGGAACTGACTCAATGGCACTTAACTACAACAACAAACATCTCTGGGAAGAGAAGATGGAGAAGCTCATATCATCAGATAAAATAAGGCCAGGGACCAATTGTGCAACAGACCATCAATTGCTCATATGCAAGTTCAGACTAAAGTTGAACTATATTAAAGCAAGTCCATAAGATTCAAAATATGACCTGGAATATATTGCTGTTATGTGCTGTCGAGTTGGTTCCTACACTTTGCAACACTGTATAGGGTTTCCAAGGAGCAGCTGGTGGGTTTGAATCTCAAACTTTGTGGTTGACAGTCCAGTGCTTCTCATACATCTCCACACCAGTAGACCAGGAGTATGGTGGTGGTGGTTATGTACCGTGGAGTCGATTCTGACTCATAGCAACCCTATACAGGGTTTCCAAGGCTGTAAATCTTTACAGGAGCAGATGGCCTTATCTTTCTCTGGCAGAACAGCAGGTAGTTTCGAACTGCTGACTCTGAGGTTAACAGCCCGATTCATTACCACTACATTACTACACTAGAGCTCCTTTGACCAGGAGTATATCCCACCTGAATTCAGAGATCATCTTAAGAACAGATTTGATGTCCTAGACATTAATGACTGAAGACCAGAGGAGTTGTGGAGGGAGATCAAGAA
>NW_006408834.1:3177518-3178116 GCF_000296735.1 Chrysochloris asiatica
CAACAAATCATACACTTTTTTTGATCTTTACAATTTCAATTCACTCCATGCAACAGCAACCATCCTGCTGCCTCCCTGTGGTTCTCATTTGCATTCCACCCACCTTCTCATCCCTTCTTAACTCTGTCCTTAGTAAATGTTGCCATTTTGATCTTGAATAACTGACCATTCCGTGGTAAGCATACCTCAGTAGTGTTGTTGTCCCTCTTATATATCTCTCTGCTGCTTGGCTGAAAACTGGGTCATGAGAGTGAGTTCTATCCCAGGCCTAAAGGGTGGTTGAGGACCATAGTTTCTGGTTCCTTCAATCTCTTTCTAACTAATCCTGGTCTTTTTCTTTTCTTTCTTTTTTTTTTTTAAGTAATATTTAGTTTTGTTCCATATTTTCTCCCACTCTTTCGAGGACCCTCTAATGTGATTCCTTTCAAGGTAGTTGGTAGTGGTAACTGGGCACCGACTAGTTCTTCTGGTCTCACTCAACCCCAGATGGAGTTCCTATAGGGCTAGGTGTTCTCTGTTCTGGGTACCAATATGGAAGTAATTTGTGTAGACCCTAAAGCAGCTAAGGCACTCTGGTAGCATAGTGGTTACGAATCGG
>NW_006408834.1:3179901-3180427 GCF_000296735.1 Chrysochloris asiatica
CCTAAATCTACAGACCATATAAAGAACAGATTTAATACTTTAAATACTAATGACTGAAGACCAGAACAGCTGTAGGAAGACATCAAAAACATCATAAAAAAAGAAAGCAAAAGGTCATTGAAAATATATGAAAGAAAGAAAAAACCAAAATGGATATTAGAAGAGGCTGAAACTTGCTCTCCAGGGCAGAGATGCTAAAGAGAATGGTAAAATAATGCAGTAAAAGAACTAAACAGATTGTTTCAAAGGGTAGTTCGAGAAGACAAAGACAAGCAGTATATTGAAATGTGCAAAGACCTGGAGTTAGAAAATTAAAAGGGACGCATATACTCAGCATTTATCAAACTGAAACTGAAGAAAAAAATGAAACCTTGACTTGCAGTATTGAATGATTCCATGGGCAAAATATTGAATGATGCAGAAAGTGTCAAAAGAAAATGGAAGGTATATACAGAGACTGTGTACCAAAAAATAAATGGTCAATGTTCAAACGTTTCAAGAGGCAGCGTATGATCAAGAACCAATG
>NW_006408834.1:3184644-3192562 GCF_000296735.1 Chrysochloris asiatica
CACGGCACATAACAACTAAAGCAGCTGGGGTATCAGGGCATTTCCACTGGGAACCCAGGTTAAAAAGTCCTTCCAGTTTAGGACTGACCGGAACGGGTTCTGAAGCCCTCAACTAGGCCACACCATATTCCAAGTGCCAGACCAGTGCTGCTAGCTCCCCCAGACACTCCAATGTGACCTCAACAGCCCAGAAATCAGGAGCTTCCCTGATAACATATGCAAATGGAGGTCAACCAAACCTGTCCTAGAGTAATGTGAGGTATAAGAAAAGAAAAAAAAATTTTTTTGCCTCTTTCTGCAAACCAATAGGCAGAATAGCTCTATGCCAACTACAGTCCACTTGACCACAACATGGTAGTGGTGTGCTGTAAAGTCGGTTCTGAACACTTAGCAACCTTGTACAGGGTTTCCAAGATTGCAAATCTTTACAGAAGCAGAAAGCCTCATCTTTCTCCCATGGAGTAGATGTTAGATTTGAACTGCTGACATCTCAGTTAGTAGTCAAACACATAATCACAATGCTACCAGGACTCCTATCACTAACATTACATGCAAGTAAAATTTTGCTAAAGATAATTTTTAAATGATTGCAGCAATACATCTAAGGAGAACTGACAGAAATTTGAGCTATACTCAAAAGATGACATGGAATGAGGGCTATCAGAGGATTCTTAGCTAAAAGCAAAGATGGTAAAAGTTTGTCTCTCTGCTGCCAGTTAATGTGTTGGATCGAAAGGTCAGTTTGAACCACGAGGTCAGCTGGTCAAGCTCACCAGCCACTCCACAGAAACCATATACATGTGGTTGCTATGAGTCAGAACCAACTTGACAGCACTTAACAGCAACAACAATAAGAAGAAGAGAAATAACTTTTGCGTGATTGGAATACCAGAACAGGAAGGGGGGTGGGGAGTTATCAGAGTTGTTGGAAGAAAACTTCTCTAACCTCATGAAAGATGAGAGTTATGAATTCAAGAAGCTGACTAAACTCCAAACAGGATAGAACCCAAAAGGAAATCTCCATGCCATATTATAATTCAACTTTTCAAACTAAAAGCCAGGAAATCATCCTGAAAGCAGCTCAGGAACAACTAAAAGTTACCTGCACAGGAGAATTAATAAGACTAAGTTCTAATTTATCAGCAGAAATCATGTAAGCAAGACATTTACCCAGCAAAATTGTTCCTCAGATATGATGACAAAATTATAACATTTCTAGATTAACAGAAATTAAAAGAATTTGTTAAAACCAGATCAACCCTACAAAAAATACTAAAGGGATTTCTTTGGAGGGAGAACCAACAACAACAGACAGCAACCTGAAATTAACATATATGACAATGTCACCCAAAACTCAACACAGGTATAAAAGTATCCAAAATAAAACTAATCTATAAGTCTGAAAATAGGCTGCTAAGGATATGAACGTGAAACAATAGCAATGAAAACACAAAATAAAAAAAAGGGACTAGTGTACAGAAATTCCAAATGAAGAAGAAATCAAGTAGATTTCAACTAAAATAAATAAATAAAAATAAACCTAATTGCAACCATAAAACTAGACCAAACCCTATTCCTAGCCCTAGAACAACCTCTATCCCTTACCGTAACATTAACCTTAGTCCTAACCATAATTTTAATACTACAAAAAGCCTTAGCCTTAGTCATAGTCCTAACCCTAAACTTAACTCTTCAATCTTGTGTTTTGTTAAGTACTGTCAAATTGGTTCGGACTCATAGTGACCCTGTATAAGATTTCTGAGGAGTGACTAGTGGGTTTGAACTGCCAACCTTGTAGTTCTAACCAATCTCGTGGTTCAGTGCTTATTCTACAGTGCCATACCAGGACTCTGACTCCTTAATCCTACCTCTCCCTGCCAAAAAAAAATGACAGCCCGAAAGACCTTGTGGGTCAGCCCTACTTTATCATATCCAGTACTGAACAATAGCAATAATACTGCAATCCTGGCTCAGACAGCTATACCAAAGCTTTTCGCCTCAGATCTACCCTTAGAAAACAGCACAAGTAGAGTAACTTAGAAGGTTCTAGAAAACATTTCTGCACCCAGCTGTGTTCTCATTGTGCCAAAACCATAAATGACTGCTTCTTAAGAAGAAAGAGAAAAAAGAAAAATTTCTGTCCAATTGACTTACAGATTAATTGCATCATGATGTCAGAATAGAACTGTGCTGTATGGTTTCCAATGGCTCCTTTGTGGGGGAAATAGGTTATTTGCTAGCCCTTTCTTTCCAGGTGTCTCTGGGTGGACTCGCACCTCCATGTGCCTAGGGGGCAATGATTTCCTCTGAATGGATTCAACTCTCTGCCCTCTGTCCATCCTATCTCCTACCACTATAGTTAAGTCATTTGAGAACACAACCATTATTAAACTTCTGCAAGTCTCAGTGAAGGACCTAGGAACCAGCTTGTCCAACCTAGCAACCAAATGGGGTTTGCAGGACATGCTCTGAGCCACTGAGTAACCTGTATCTCTAATGTTTTCCTCCTGCAGCATCTGAGAACCCAACCTGCTGGCAGATCGTTTTCTCTTGACAGTTCTACTGCAGAATTACATTACTGGGCATGAGCAAGAGTTGCTCAGCACACACACACACACACATGCACACTCTCTCACTCACACACACAGCCTCGGAATGCAGTAGGGGCAGAATCTGCTCCATACCCAAATGCCAGCCTGTCCCTTGAGCCCCAAATCGTATAAAATGCCTAGTAGGTCAGGACCCTCATCCTCCCACAGACAAAAATACAGTTCAGAGGCAGGCAACACATTCCTGCCTGAGGATACATATCTCTGGGCTGATTAAATAAACACAGTTTAATTAAATTAAAGTAAGATCAGAACCTGCCTCAACTCTGCTGGCAGCCCAGTGGAGTCCCTCATGAATCTTTCATTTTCATGAATGAATAATTGTTTGCCTGCTTTGGGACTTGCCACAAAGAAAGAGGGGGGCCACTGGTAGAAACAGCTGCCTCTGTCAAAAAAGAGTGTCTGGATAGCACAAACAAAAAGTTAAGCATTTGATTACTAACCAAAGCCTGGTAGTTGGAACCCACTCAGTAGCATTCAAAAGAAAGACCTGGTGATCTGCTTCCAAAAGTTCATAGCCTTGAAAACTCAATGAGCAATTCTAGTCTGACACACACAGGGCTGCTGTGAGTTGAAATTAACTCAATAACAACAACTTCACTGATAGTCAAAGAAAATATTTTTATTTAGAGAATGAGGTGGCTTTGGAACCATTATGCTTTTAGGAGGAGTAAGCATAACACCCTGTTGATGGGCACAGGATGAAAATGACTTCTTAAAACCGAGGGAGCTTTCACCAGTCATATGGTGGAAAAGGAGACAGAAGAAAGAGAAAGCAACTAAGCAGTGATAATACAGCAAATTCATGGCTGAGAGTGTTATGAATATGCTTTGGAAATTCAGAGAGCCAGACTTTGAATGGTGTTGATTGTTGGACTCAGTGAGAAGTGAAAACAAACAAACAAAAAAAAACTGCTAGATAATGTTCCCAAGGGAGGACCTGGAAGAAATACAGAAAAAGCAATTGTTCGAACCTTACAAGGCAGATAGAATTCCTCTGCCCAGCAGGGGAAGAAAGCATGAAATGGCCTTTACAAGGACAAAGCATGCCTTGGAGGCATGAGAGAAAGCTTCTTAGCACAGTTGTGGACTAGTGCTGGCTGAGCTCTCCCCAAAGAGTTTGGTTTATTGTTGTGGTTGTGTGATTCACTGGTGTTAGAATTGAGGTGGTAGGGGAGGGTAGGACTCCTCTGCCCCAGGAGAACACCTATCAATGCCTGCACCTTACCTGTGCCCCATATGGAATTAGATCGGGTGTGAAACCCCTGGTCTCAACTGTGTGGAGTCTATCAGCAACTTGGGGTCTCCTTCCTTGTCTGTTCCGTTCTCTCCTGGCACCTGCCTCTTCATTCCTATCAGTCTCTTCCAGCAGGCTGGGAAGGCAAGGACAAAGAGGTAAAATGCATATTCTGCAAGTTCCATAGGCAAGTCTTTGGGGGAAGGAAGTTGAAACTAATGGACAAGCTGTGGCTTTCATTTATCCATGCTGCTGTCACTTCCATTAGCCCAGAAATGTGAGAGGGGGGCTGTGCAATCTATCATCGTCCTTTGTGTGCTCTGGTGACACTGCTGACAGTGTTATTTTCTGGTCTCAAGCTTACCCTCGTCAGCACGACTTTAGCTCAAATTTCTTATAGAAGTAATGGCTTACATCACTTTAGAGACTCTTTAAGCCCCACCATAGGCTTCTGATTTAGCTCATCTCTCATCTCTCCCTACTCCTAACTGAGACTCCTAGCAACAGTTGAATACACATTGTTGTTTCTAAAACCCTTTGTACATGTTTCCACAGCTAAAGCCTAATCTGAGCCCACTGCCAGCATGGAATGTCTCTCGAGGAGCTTTTTAACAAGTGCTCGAATGTCTTCTTGTCTTTCACATCAAGTTCTCCCTACTCAGTGACACCTCCCAGACTACTTCCCTGGTTCATTCATTCTAACCTCTCCAGTGGTCCCAGGCTTGTGTGAGTCAAATAACAATGCACTTTAAACTGTAGCAGACTTCATCAGTCTAGAGTGTAATGTCATGTGTCATAGCTGACTCTACACTTTGAGCCACTATTAAACAGTCCCATACAACCCTAGGGACCCAGGGCTTCTCATTCAAAGCAACAGACTCAACCTTCCAGTTTGTTATCTCCTCTCTCTACAAGAATCCAAGAGATAACTCGCAGGAGACTAAGGATTTCAAACTCTCTCTGTAGCATGCAAAGCAGTTGGGGAGTGTTAGCTAAACTCTCATAAAAAGGGACAACAGAGAGGGTAAATATAATGGATGGTAGGAATGAGAAGATGAGGATGGAGACAAGGTCATTAATGAAAGTCTACAATTGGTTACTAGGCCATGTCAATGCAACAACCAAGTTACCAAGGTAAATGAGTGCAGGTGCCTGCTTCTGCTACAAAGATTTTAGAGAGTCTTAGGTTAAGACGTGAAAACTCAAGAACTAACTGTGAAGAGTGACAGTAGGTTACAGGAGTTGACCATGGTCCATGCAGCATCATGCATGAGACTGACTTGTCTTTGCATTTTAACACATAAAAACTCTCAAACCTGAATTCCAAAAAAATCAGAATGTTCCACTTCACTGTCTTATGTTGCTTATTTGTTGTTACTGTGAGTTGTCCTGAAGTCCTTTGCAACTCATGGCAACTTTATGTATACAGAACAAAACCTTGCCTGGTCCATGCCATCTTCATGATCATTGGCGTATTTGAATACATCACTATAGTTACTGTATAGTGCTTTCCAGCCTAGGGGATTCACCTCCCAGAATTATACAGGATAATGTTCTGATGTGATCCTTAGCATTTTTACTGGTTGCTTTTTAGAAGTAGATTGCTGGGTCTTTCTTTCTAATATAGCTTAGTCTAGAAGCACTGCTTAAATCTGCCCTCCATAGGTGGCCCTGCTGATATTTGAAATGTTGGTGGCATAGCTTCCAATATTGTAACGACATGAAGCCCCATAAACTGACAAGCATGTGGTGGATGTGTTAATCAGCTCTACCAATGAAAGATTCCTCTACTTTAAAAAAAAAAAAAAAATTCAAATGTTTAAAGATATGAGATTGTCAGCCATTCATATCTTAGTGATCATTTGTTTGATCCAATGATATTCCTCTTAACACCTGGCAGAGCTCAACAGGAAAATCAAGTTCTTTGTCTAGAAACTAAAGGAAGTTGATAATTTAGTGACAGAGCTTCTCCTAGGGTTGGGCATACCTGGGTGTACTGACTCCATGGCGAACACAGAGCAACCTGGGAGCATTTGGAGCCTGAAGACCTAGGAAAGGAGCATCAGGAAATGGAAAAACCCATTCACATTTCCAACTTCTGAAGACCCCTGTATGTCAGAGTACAATTGTGCTCCATAGGATTTTCAGTGGCTGATGTTTTGGAAGTAGATCACCAGGCCTTTCTTCTGAGGTGTCTGGACTTAAAGCTCCAGCATTTCAGTTAGCAGTCAAGTGTTTGTACCACACAGAATATCAGGAAATAGTAGAAGTACAGAAATACAGAAGAAAAGCTGCCAGAGAAAATTTCACTGAGTACAGTCCTGCTAAAGTTAAGTGCCACTGACTTGGTTCCAACTCATAGTGACCCTGTATAGGATTTCTGAGGAGCAGCTGGTGAATTTGAACTGCCAACCTTGTGGTCCAAACTGACCTTGTGGTCAAGTGCTTATCCTACAGCATCATACCAGTAGGAAAGAAAAATATAAGACTTGATCTTGCCCTATTGCTTCCTTGCTCTGTTCTTCTCCTACTTCCTGCTCTTTGAGCCTCTCTTTTCCCCGATGCTCTTCCTCCTCCATCTCATGCTTCATCTTTTTCTTACCTTTCTCTTCTTATTTTTCATTTTCCCTGCTTTCCTTGTCTACCTCCAGCAGAGACTTTTGCTCCAGTTATAAGGAAACAGGCTAATCTTGGGAGCACCAATCATTTGTCAATTTCTCATACTATAGTGACTTGCATGTTGCCATGATGCTGAAATCTATGCCACCAGTATTTTAAATACCAGCATGGTCCCCATGGTGCACAGGTTTTGACAGAGCTTCCAGAGTGAGACAGACAAGGAAGAAGGAGAGATGAAATACTTCTGAATGTTCAGCCACTGAAAACCTTATGAATAACAGCAGAACATTGTCAGATATACTACCCGAACATGAAAACATGATGAATAGCACCAGAATATTGTCAGACATAGTGCCAGAAGATGAGTCCCTCAGAAGCCTGCCTCCTCAAAGTAGAGTTGGCTATGATGACACAAATATAATAAAGTTTGGGGGACCTTCAATTGCTGGTGGGGTACAACTCAAAATAAGAAGCAGCTGTAAGCATCCATTAATAATTGGAACATAGAATGTACACAGTACGAATCTAATAAAATTGGAAGTTGTCAAAAATGAAATGGGGAGAACAAACAAGATGGCAGATCAGGTGGAAGTGCAGTAAGGAGCTCCATCAGCAACAACACAGAATACCAGACCAAGATGGCTCAGGGGTTGGTGCCAGAACGCTGAACCACACATAAAGTACTATTTAGAAGGTTGGAAGGCCTATAGCTAGGGGAATTTGTACCAGAAGCAAAAAATCCATTGCTTTCTAATTCAAGACGCTCAGCTACTCCAGGAGTTGCCTTCTTGGGTGAGACCAAGTGGGGGAATGATCAGAACAGCCACAGACACCTGACAGAACCATGGAGATAAAGGTGTGGATACTAGTTTCTTTTGATATCTGTTCATTGGTCCCTTGATTTCTGTACACCTCCATTCTAGTGACTATAGGGGTGCCTGAGCTAGTGGACATCCCAGCCCCACCATTGGAGGGTTCTACTATGCATGCACACAGAGCTCCTTGAAATTTAAAGAGACAGTTTCCACTTAAAACCAAACAGGCACAGCTGGCCCTAAACTGTTTATAACTAGAAAAAAGACCTGAATGGGGATTGTGGAGTGGGCTAGGCAGACAAGAAAGGAAATAGGCCAAAAAATTAAATCCTAAGTTACGTTAAAACGACCAACAGTGGCATCTTGAAATTTCTCAAGAAGATGAGTGAAAAGTGAAGCCCATTTCCTGATCACATCTAACTGGAGGCAATCAGAAAGCATAAAAAATACCAAAATACACACTCATCTAAGTATTAAGGCCACAGATAACCCCTGAATATGCCCAAAAAACAGAAGCAGATGACCACATCTGCACATGTCCAGAAACAAGATAAAGTGATTGAGGCAAATGAGCTGGAAGTAGACCTACACTCCATACTGGAAGATGGGCAGGCTTTGGAAATGCCTGAGAAGGAATT
>NW_006408834.1:3194227-3195232 GCF_000296735.1 Chrysochloris asiatica
TTCTACAACTTGCCCAGTGAAACAGGCCTCGTGCAAAGCCTTTACAGAATATAGGAACTTAGGTGGAATCCTGAGTCCCATCCAGAACCTTATGAGGTGGGACATTCCCACTAGAAAGGACAAGCTGACTGGAAAAGCTATAGTGACAGAAGATGTATCTTCAAAGAAAGATCATCAGGAAAAACCCAAAACAAAAATGTCAGCATGACTGGCTACTACAAGAATAAGCAAGCTTTTCGCCAGGAATACATGGCTAGCAATCAAGTGCCTTCAGGACAAACTCCCCTCTAAGACTGAAACTCAACGGAGATACACAAACAAGCATGTAAGCTTACTGGCAACCACATTGGTCTACTGGTGAGTGGAAGAGGCAGAAAGGCAGCAATGAATAAATGGGCTGAGTTCAACCCCATTGCATTGAATCCCTTTGACCTGGAGATGAGACAGAGAAGAGGAAGGGCTGGTTGGTCCAAAGTGTGGTAAGACCTGAGGACACTTGAGCCTATGGACAAGGACTTAGCCACAGAGGGCTAGAGCTGAGAATGAAGCATCCAGCTTCATATGAAGTGAGGGGAGATGCACAAGAACTCCCTTGCATACAGAACACTTTTGACCTAGCCTTGAAGGCTCGATAATCCTCAACTAGAGGAAGATTAGATTGGGGTGGTGGGGGTGGGGGTGGAATTTTTGGGGGTGGGGTAGGGAAATAAAGGAAACAAGGGTAAATTGCTTCAATATGATGAACTTGACCTATACTCAGAGCGGTAGTTACTCTAAATACCAACAGAGAGGGAAAGAGTCTTACATCATGTATCAATGTTATATCCCCTCTGTACACAGGGTAGATAGGAATGGGCAACTTAGACACTGGCTACTTAAAAGGAGGGAGCAATAAAGGCACAAAGTGACTGGCTTGCAAGGTTTCAAGAGGGAGTTTAGTTTTAAGAGTATGGGGGGAAAGAAAGAGTCCCCACTGAATAGCTGTCATCTTGTCTAGATGGGTCT
>NW_006408834.1:3215499-3216882 GCF_000296735.1 Chrysochloris asiatica
AATCTCCATTTTATAGATAAGAAAACTAAGGCACAAAGAGGTTATAAGCAATGTACAATCACTGTTAGTAAGTAGTGGAGCTAAGATTCACGTCTTAGCATTCAGGCTCCTAAGTCAGTGATCCCTAGTATAATGTATAATCAAAACCAAACCAAACCCACAGCCATGAAGTCAATTCCAACTCATAGTGACCTTGGATAATGCTTCTGAAGCTGTAAATCTTGACAGGAGCAGAGAGCCTCATCTTTCTCCCTATGGAATTGCCAGTGGGTTTGGTGCAGTTAACAATACAATGCTTATCCTACAATGCCACCAGAGCTCCTTGATTATCATGCATATATTTTCAGAAAATAACTCTTCAATGCCTGAAGCCTGAGACTAATTCCACCAGCAAGTAGGGGGGAAAAGAATGGCTATTGGTTATACAACCAATAGTGGTTCTTTATGGAAACATTACCCACCTCGCAGCACCTGATCCATACACAATAAACCACCAGTGATAGACACTGGTAATTTTGTGAACACCTCCCATGAGCTCACTAGGCCTAAGCCTCCAGCTATCAGGCAGGAGCAAACACCAGGAACTGACCCGGATCCTTCTAGAGAAACCTCGAAACGAAGTCATCATGCCTGCCAGAGAACACTGGAATGAGCTCCAGGGAGTAGACAAGCTTTCTCCCAGAGGCAGGACAAGAACAGAGGCTGTGGCGCTTTCCTGGAAGACTCTGGGGCTGCTTTCCTGCATTGCCGCATGCCCACAGTTTATCTGCAGCTCAAGTGTGCATAGCTTCTTTCTAGCCTGGCAGAAGTGGTACTAGGCTGCCAGCTCAGCATTTCACTTGCATTAGCAAGGACCAGCTAGGAATCCATTAGAGGTTTTGACTTTTAAGAATACCAGCCCTGGTCCAGGTCTCATAGGCAAAGCCCCAGCCAATCATTCTGCACTATGGTTGATTAGATGCCCTGGGCCTCTTCCTCCTTCAGAGGCTTCCATGTCTTCTGTCTCATTGGCCACTTGAAAGTTCCCAACCACTAAGTACGTCTAAAACATTCATGACAAAGAGCCTTTTTCTTTTTTAATAAAACCTTCCATTCTCTGCAGCTAACTCCGTCCCTTATGTACTAAAAATACTGTTCTCTCCTCGTCATTAATACAGTCCTGTTTTCATATATTTGCTTTTTCAAAGAATCAGAGACACAGTGAGTCAGTTTCCTTACCTCTCAGGCACATAGCCCACGGAAGGAGGTGGGGATATTTTTAGCCTAGAAAGCACTTTGCTTTGTGGTATGCAAGCCTGAGGAGCTAGATGATTCTAGACCAGGATAAAGAGTATCCCAGAATGAACAGAGGAGGCAACGTACTTTGTTGTTGTTGTTGTTGTT
>NW_006408834.1:3218553-3220022 GCF_000296735.1 Chrysochloris asiatica
TTGGCTGACTTTTGAACCTTGGTATTCCATGCATTATATTATAAAACAGACACTGGAGGGTAGAAAAAAGAATAGCCAGAAATATCACCATAGAAAGCTTGGAAGTCTGTCTTCTGCCTATAACTGATTGGAATACCTAAAATGGGGCTACAATGTGTCCAGTGAAGGAGGTTTCCTGAGGAGCATCTGCATTACATAAGACTATAGATGGAAGCCTGAACCACATCTAGACCTTCAGAGACGGGACACTTTCTTCTTGAAAGAACAAGCAGGCCAGCCGGGAGCAGCCAGAAAACCAGAAGACACGTCTTGAAAGAAAGACCTACATTAAAAATACAAAACAATAAGGACAGTCCAACTGTTACCACAAGAACGAGCAAGTTGCCTGCCCAGGAGACACCAAGGCAAGTGGTTGGGTCCTCTCAGTGCAAATCCTCTTCCAAGACCAAGACGCAATGGAAATACAATCTCTGATTGGTGACCATGCATGTCACCTATAAGGAGAAGTGACCAAAGACTACTGTGAACCCAGGTAGAGACCTGGTCGGCCAGCAGCGGGGCAAGACCTGGAGACTCATGGGCTCAGAGTCAGCAACACAGCCACAAAGGACTAGAGTACAGAGCAAAGTGACCAACTGATAAGAAGAGGGCGGACAGACGCAAGAACACCCACACTTGCAGATGATACCCACTTGACCTGGCTGGCTTCAATGATTGCATGAACAGAGCTCAACCCAAAGAAGAAAGAAGAGGGAAAAAAAAGTCATCTGATACAACTTAATAAACTTGACCTGTACCTATAAATGCAGTAGCTCAAAAGAGGAAACTAATCCCTGCTCCGAGAATTATTCCCACCCCCTCCGCACAAAGAGTAGGTAGGGATGGGCAATTTGAACATGGGCTACCCAAAACGGAGGGAGGGATACAAAGGTAAGAAGTGACTAGCTTACAAGCTTTCAAGAGGGAACCTAGATCAACAGGGCGGGGAGGATGGTAGAGTCTCCAGTGAGTAGTATCCAACCTGTCTAGGGAGGGCTGATGAAAAGAAATGCAGATGGGTCTCTTGTGATGCAAGGGTGAATAATTGTTATCAGGACTGATTGTGAGGACTGGAAATGTAAAAGTGGATATTTTATAGCAAGGAGAGGAGTGATTAACCTTTTAGTCTAGGAGCAGAGGGCCCTGGGATCATCAATGGAGAAGAGTGGAGAGTGGGACCCCACCCACAGAAGCAGTGAGGCCTGAGATGGAGACAGAGAGGATAACATGAAGAGATGGAGTAGCTGAGGACTTGAGATTCAGAGAGGGAAAGGGGCTGTGTGCTGAGGACCGTGGGGGGTGGGGGAGGCTTGCAGGGTATACCCTTTGGTTGGGTGATGATGCATAGGCGGGATGGTAACTATGGCAATGAAATGATGTATGATAGAATGAATGTAAAACTAATGTTCCCCCATGTAAACTATCACACA
>NW_006408834.1:3220185-3230692 GCF_000296735.1 Chrysochloris asiatica
TACTAATGGAAGGAAGAAATGAAGCTGTCCTGAACACATTAGCAAAAACAAACACCCAGGAACTGATAAAATACAAATTGAAAAGTTTCAACAAATTGATGCAGCTCTGAAAGTATTCACTAATAATCTACACCTAGAAATTTGGAAGACAGCTACCTAGCTAACCAACTGGAAGAGATTCATATCTGTGCCCATTCCAAAGAAAGATGACCCAACATAATGCAGAATCTATCCAACAATATCATTAATAGCACATGCAAGTAAAATTTTCCTGAAGAAAATACAAAATTCCACCACTTGTCCATCAGTTTGTCATACTGGAGTAGCTTGCATGTTGCTGTGATGCTAGAAGCTATGCCACAAGTATTTTAAATTCCAGCAGGGTTACCCATGGTGGACAGGTTTCAGCTGAACTTCCAGACTAAGACAGACTAGGAAGAAGGAGAGGCACACAGCTTCTAAATGGCTAGCCACTGACAACCTTATGAGTAGCTGCAGAACATTGTCAGATATAGTGTCAGAAGATGAACACTTCAGGTTGGAAGGCACTCAAAATACAACTGGGGAAGAGCTTCCTCCTCAAAGTGGAGTTGGCCAGAATGACATGAATGGAGCAAAGTCTATGGAACATTCATTTACCTATGAAGCATAACTCACAATGAGAAGAAATCATTGCAAAAATTCATTAATAATCTGAACACAGAATGTGCAAAGTATGAATCCAATAAAATTGAAAGTTGTCTCAAACAAAATGGAATGCATAAAGATCAATATCCTAGAAAATCTTAAAGGTAGAACATATTCAGTATTTCACAAGTTGAAAGAGCTGAAGAGAAAATTCAAGCCTTGACTTGAAATATTGAAGCATTCTGCTGCAAGCAAAGTTTTGCTGAAGGTATTAGAAAATGGTTGCAACAGTACATCAACAAGGAACCGCCAAAAGTTCAAGCTAGATTCAGAAGAGGATGTGAAACCAGGGATATCATTGCTGACATCAAATGGATCTTAGCTGAAAACAGAGAATACCAGAAATATGTTTTCTTGTGCTTTATTGTAAAGTATGGATATTCCAGAACGCTTAATTGTGTTCATGAGAAGATGGTACATAGAACAAGAAAGAGGTAGTCGTTAGAACAAAACAAGGGGATACTGACTGGGTTAAAATCAAGAAACCAGTGTTGTATTTTATTCAATCTGCATGTTGACCAAATAATCTTAGAAGATTATTTGGCATCAATATTGGAGAAAGATCATTAACAATCTGTGATAAGTAGATGATACATCCTTGCTTGCCTAAAGTGAAGAAGATTTAAAATACTTACTGATGAAGAGCAAAGAGTACAGCCTTCTGATGTATTGCATCTCAATGTAAAGAAAACCAAATCCTGACAACTGGACCAATAAATAACATCATGATAAAAAGAAAAGATTGAAGTTGTCAAAGACTTCATTTTGAATATCCACAGTCAACATTCCTGGAAGCAGCAGTCAATAAATCAAAAGACATATTGCATTAGGTAAATCTGCTTCAAAAGACCTCTTCAAAGTGTTCAATAGTGACGATATCAGTTTGAGGACTAAGGTCTGCCTGACCAAGTCATGGTATTTTCAATTGCTTCTTATGCATATGAAAGTTGGACAAAAAATAAGGAAGATCATAGGCAAAGAATATTGAAAGGACCATGGGCTGTTCAAAGAACAAACAAATCTGTCTTGTAAGAAATATGGCGAGAATACTCCTTAGAGCCCAGCAGGGAAAGATTTCATCACTTGTACTTTGGACATATTATAAGAAGGGACCAGTTCCTGGAGAAGGGCTTCATTCTTGGCAAAACAGAGGGTAGTGGAAAAGAAAAAGACTCCCAGTAAAATGGATGGCAGCAGCAACAGGCTTAAATGTAACAAAAATTGTGAGGATGGTGCAGGACCGGGCAGTGTTTCATTCTGTTGTGAATGGGGTCTCTATGAATCAGAATCTAATAACAATCAACAATTCAAAAATGATAGGCAGCTGCCAGATACTCAAGCCAGATTCAGAAACGGACATGAAACAAGAGGTATCATTGCTGACACCAGATGGATTTGGGCTGAAAACACAGTGCAAAGGCATTTGACTGTATAGATCATGGCAATCTATGGATAACATTTCAAAGGACTGGAATTTCTGAACACTAAATTGTGCTCAGGAGAGAACTGTACATAGACCAAGAGACCATTATTCGAAAAAGGATATTCTGCCTGGTTTAAAATCAAGAAAGGTGAGAAGGGTTGTATCCTTCAACAATACTTATTCAAACAGCATTGTGAGCAAACAATTCAAGAACTTGGACTATGTGAAGAACACATCATAAAGATTAGAAGAAGACTCATAAAAAGCCTGCAATATGCAGATGACACAACCTTGCTTGCTGAAAGCAAAGAGGACTTGAAGCATTTGCTAATGAAGATCAAAGAACACAACCTTCAATGTGGATTACAACTCAATGTAAAGAAAACAAAAATCCTCACAACTCAGGCAATAAACAATATCTTGATAAATGGGGAGTGAATTGAAGTTACCAAAGATTTCATTCTTCTTGGATCTCCAATCGACACTCATGGAAGCAGCAGTCAAGAAATCAAACAACATATTACATTGAGCACATCTTCTGTAAAGACCTCTTTTAAGTGTTAACAAGCAAAGATGTCACTTTGAGAACTAAAGTGAAGCTGACCTAAGCCACAGGAATTTTAATCACCTCATATGCATGTGAAACCTGGACAAAGAATAAGGAAAGCTAGAGAGGAATCCATACATTTGAATTATGGTGTTGGTGAAGAATAGTAAAAATAACATGGACTTCCAGAAGAACAAAGAGATCTGTCTTGGAAGAAATACAGCCAAATGTTTCTTAGAAGCAAGAATGTCTCAAGTACTTTGAACATGTTATTTGGAGGGACTTGTCCCTGGAAAAAGACATCATGCTTGGTAAAGTAGAAGTTAGTGAAAACTGGTCTGAGAAAGAAATGGCTATAACAATGGTCTTGTGCATAAAAATGGTTGTGAGAATGGTGTCAGACTGCGCAGTGTTTTGTTCTATTGTGCATTGGGTGACTGTGAGTCTGAACTGACTGTACTACACCTAACAAAAACAAAATTCAGAGAGATGGGGCAGAAAGAAAAAGTCAAAAAGATTCAAAGCATAAGAGGGACTAATTCTGAAGGGGATCCCAGGGAAAGCATGAGAAGAAACTGGGCGGCCATTAAGAGCAAAGATCAGCACCTGCCACCAAGAAAATAGGGGACTTGTTCCTACAGCCACAAGGAGCTGATTTCAGACAACAACCTAAATGAGCTTGAAAACAGGCCCAGTCTCAGAGCCCCCAGAAAGGAACACAACCCTGTGAAACCTACAAAATGTAAAGTAGAGGACCCATCTGAGCCCCTCATACCCGTTTTTTGTCTTACAGAGGCTGTGAGATAGTAAATCGCTATTGTTTTTAAGCCGCTAAGTTTGTGACGGGGTCCTAGTGTGGCACTGTGGGATAATGCACTGGACCGCCAGGTTGGTTTGAACCACAAGGTTGGTGATTCAAACTCCCCAGCTGCTCCTCAGAAATCCTATACATGGTTGATGGCACTTAACAACAAGAAGTTTGTGATGATTTTGTTACAGAAGCTATAGAAAACTGATGCGTGGACTAGCCCTGACAAGTGCAATACTTTACAATGAAAAGCTCAACCTTCCAGATGCCTGGCAGAAGGGTGGCAAATCCTGGCCCACGTCTGTGCTGCTCCTGGCCAAGATACTCCGTCATGGAACACTTCCGTGGGAATTGCTGCATTTTAAACCCTTGACAGAAGGAAGAAAAAAATAAGGGAGAGAAGGAGGGAGCTAGGGGAGGAATTGGCCCTAATATTGCAATTACTCTGACTCCCAAAGGCATGCATCCCCCAATAATGCCCACTTCCTGGTTAAGAAGCTGGCTGCTGTGGCCATATGGAAGAGGAGGGGCTAGGAGTACCCTGGGAATGCTTTGGAATCTAGCAACTTAAGTATCTGCAGAGAACATCTTGTGAACAGCCCTTTGGCTATGAAAATGCAAATGATCAAGCTGGCTGCCCAGTGTCACCTGGGAATCTCAACTGGTAAGAGTCAAGGCTGAGCTCCATTTCAAACCCCCTCTAACAGAGTCAAAGGAGCAGAATCCTCGCAAGCTGAACTCCAAAGCTTGTATGGGGATCCTGAGACAAGGAGTGTGGCAACGCCAGGGCACTCAGACCCACTGATACTCTGGTCTGGCCTGCCTCAGATCTGAACAGGAATGTGAGGACAGAACTCTGTAAACACATCTGTCTATGGGTGATCATAAGAGAGACTCACTGCTGTATCCATAGTACCCCAGGGTAATCAACATCTAAGAGATATCTAGACGTCTCCTTCAACTGCCTCCACTCTGCTTCGTTTCTGCCCTCACTGTCTTTTTCTCTTTCTCTCCCTCTCCCTCCCTTTTCCTCTCTTTCTCTCTTTCATGTTCCAAATTTATTTGTAATGGTTAACAGAGCTCATTGTAGATGTAAAATTCTGGAATGCTGGCGTGGGTTTAAAATCAGCCATCTCAGAAGTAGGAGTAGAGATCTCACTATCATCAAGAAGAACTTTGAGTGGAGCACACCCTTCTTTTGCAGCTCACATTCCCCTCAAACCTCCAAGGCTCTAGGGAAGCAGACCAAAGGTGACCACAAGAAATCTACTATGTTGCTGTTGTTGTTGTCAGATGCCATCTAGTTGGTATGGTCTCATAGTGACCTTATGCACAACAGAACAAAACACTGCCCAGTCCTGCATCAACCTCACAATCATTGCCACACTTGAGCCCACTACCACTGTCACTATGTCAATCCATCTAGTTGGGGATCTTCCTCTTTTTCACTGACACTCCATTTTACCAAGCATGATATCCTTCTCCAGTGACTGGTCCTTTCTGATAATATATCTAAGTACAAAAAACAAAGTCTCATCATCCCGGCTTCTAAGGAACATCTGGCTATACTTCTTTCAAAACAGTTTTGTTTGTTCTTTTGGCAGTCCATGGTACTTTATTCTCCTTCAACACCATAATTAAATGCATCAACTCTTTCATAGTCTTCATTATTCATTGCCCAACTTTCACATACATCTGAGGTTATTGAAAATACCATGGCTTAATTCAGGTGTACCTTAGTTCTTAAACTGACATCTTGCTCTTCAACACTTTAAATAGGTTTTATGCAGCAGATTGGCCTAATGCAATATGTCATTTGATTTCTTGACTGCTGCTTCCATGAGTGCTGATGGTAAATGCAAGGAAAACAAAGTCTTTAAAAACTCCAATCTTTTCTCCATTTGCCATGATGTTATTTATTGGTCCAGTGGTGAGGATTTTGGGTTTTACTTTACATTGAGATGCAACCCGTACCAAAGGTTATAGTCTTTGATCTTCATTAGTAAATATTTCAAGTCCTCTTCACTTTCAGCAAGCAAGGTTGTATCAGCTGTATATCTCAGGTTATTAACGTGTCTTCCTCCAGTCCTGATGCCAAGTTTTTCTTCATATAACCCAGCTTCTTGGATTATTTGTTCAGCATACAGGTTGAATAAGTATGGTGAAGGAATACAATTCTGGTGCATGCCTTTCCTAATTTAAGCCATTCAATGTCCCCCTTTTTCATGTAAACAATTGCCTCTTGGTCTATGTACAGGTTGCCAAGGCTCCAGGGAAGCTAACCAAAGGCAATCACAAAGAATCCAATAGAGAGGACAGAAACAGAGATCATCAAGAGACTTTAAAGTCTGATAGAATCTGAGAGTTCTTCTTATGGGGTGAAATCATTATAATGACTGCCCTTATTCTTCAATTGATCCAAGCACCTGTCAGGAGTCTATACTGAATTTTAAAGGTTAAGATAAAAAGATCTATAATAGCGGTGTGGTGCTGGGGGATAATGCATTGGACCATAAAGTCGGTTTGAACCACAAGGTCAGTGATTAAAATTCACCAACCACTCCTTGGAAACCCTATACAGGGTTGCTCTGAGTCAGAACTGACTCAATGGCACTCAACAACAACAACAATCTAGGTCAATGATTGCTGAATTTTCAGTGAATCAAACATTTATGAACTTCTATAAGAAGAAAGAATAATGTGGTAAGGATTGGGAAACAGCATAGATTCATGTCTCTGGATGTTCCCCATTCAAAGACATGCCAGTTAATCTAGTTGTCCTTCCAGCTACTCCCATCACTCCACACACATATTGTATATGTGGGTATACACACATATGCACACACAGCCGTCAGCCTTCCTCTGTTCCAAATCCAAACCTCATCTCAGCCCCTACTTTAGCCTACTTGGAAATGCCGCATAAAATTTAGCCAGATCTGAAGGATGCCACTTCTCATGCAAAAGTCAGCTTGGAAAGGAGAAAGTGTCTGACCACAAAAATACCAGCTCCATGCTGGAATCAGAGTTATGAGTAAGAGAAGAAAAAAGGATACCAACATGAATCCTGCCACCAATCCCAGTACACACCCTTCAAAATCAAGGGAGCTTTCTCCAAACTCACAGAGCTGCCTCAACCAAAGGGCCTGAAGTTCTAATGTGATTTTCCACATGAATCTCAGGGAGGAATCTATCCCAGCATGTGGAAGAGCATGCTCCCTAATTTGATCATTTTTCTTTCTCCAATGCCATCTGTTGAATATTATTAATTCTGCTGAAACACAAGCTGTGCTGGTATTAATTTCTTTCTCTCTTGCTTCCAAACCTCATGATACAAATAATTCTTCAAAAAGAGACTTTTAGCATTTGAATCCCTGCCCCATGAAAAGCAATTACAGTAAAATGTTGTTGTTGTTACTAAGTGCCATCAGTTGGTTCCAACTCATAGCGACCCTGTAAAGGGTTTCCAAGAAACAGCTGGTGAAATTGAACTGCCAACCTTGCAATTCAAACCAACCTTGTGGTCCAGTGCTTAACCTACAGTCCACACCAGGACTCCATACAATCAAATGGAATCTAACAATTAATGAGCCATTATCATTGCTAAGCACTGTTCTAAGAACTTTATATGTATAAACCTTTTAATCCTCACAACAACACTATGAGATGTTGTTGTTGTTCTTAGGTGCCATCAAGTCGGTACCAACTCATAGCAACCTTATGCACAACAGAATGAAACACTGCCCGGTCCTGGGGCAACCTCACAATCATTGCTACACCTGAGCCCATTGCTGCTGCCACTATGCCAATCCATCTTGTTGAGGTCTTCCTCTTCTATGATATAGATAATATTATTATACCCATTTCACAATTGAGAATACAGAGACACAAAACATTAAGGAATTTTCCCAAGGTCATAGGATTAGTTGTCGTAAGGTGCCATCCATTGGGTACCGACTCATAGCAACCCTATTATGCACAACAGAAGGAAATGCCGCCCAGTCCCATATCATCCTCATAAATGTCCTTACGCTTGAGCCTATTGTGAATGCCACTGAGTCAACATATTTCATTGCAGGGGGTGTTTCTCGTTTTCCCTGACCCTCCATTTTACCAAGCATTATGAATTCACCAGGGACTGGTCCTTGCAGATCATAGAATTGCTGTGGTTGTTGTTAGGTGCAATCGAGTCAGTACTGACTCATAGCAACCCTATGCACAACAGAAAGAAACACTGCCTGGTCCTGGGCCAACCTCACAATCATTGCTACATTTGAGCACATTGCTGCTGTCACTGTACCAATCCATCTCGTTCAGGTCTTCCTCTTTTTATCTGACTCTCAATTTTCCCAAACATGATACCCTTCTCCAGGGATTTATTCCTCCTGATACTATGTTCAAAGTATGAGAGACGTAGTCTGGTGATCCTGGCTTCTAAGGAGCATTCTGGTTGTATTTCTTCCAACACAGATTTGTTTGCTTTTTTGGCAGTCCATGGTACTTTTAATACTCTCCTCCAACACCATAACTCAAATGTAGCAATTCTTCTTCAGTCTTCCTTATTCACTGTCCAAATTTCACATGCATATGAGGTTATTGAACATACCATAGCTTGATTCACATGCACCTTAAATCCTCAAATTGATGTCTTTGTTCTTGAACACTTTAAAGAGGTCTTGTGCAGCTGATTGCCTAATGCAATATGATGATTGATTTCCTGACTGCAGCTTCCATAGAGTGTTGGTGGTTGATCCCTTCAAAATAAATTCTTTGAAAGCTTCAATCTTTTCTCCATTAATATGGATGTTGTTTATTGGTCTGGTGGTGAGGATTTTTGTACGCAGTATACCAGCATCTGTGTTGGAAGAAGTGCAGCCAGAGTGCTCCTTGGAGGCCAAGATGGCCAAACTTCGTCTCTCATATTTTGGACATATTGTCAGGATGGACCAGTCGCTGGAGAAGGATATCACGCTTGGTAAGGTGGAGGGTCAGAGAAAAGGAGGAAGACCCCCAACGAGATGGATTGGCCAAGTGGCAGCATCGATGGACTCAAGCGTGTCAACATTAGTGAAGCTGGCCCAGGATCGGGCAGTGTTTCGTTCTGCTGTGTAGAAGGTCACTATGGTTCTGTACTGACTCCATGGCCCCTAACAACAACAACAATACAACGAAGGCTGTGGCCTTTGATTTTCATCTTTACATTGAGATACAACCCATACCAAAGGCTGTAGTCTTTGATCTTCATCAGTATTTTAAGTCCTCTTTGCTTTAAACAAGCAAGGTTGTATCATCTGCATATTGCAAGTTGTTAATGAGTCTTCCACCAATTCTGTTGCCACGTCTTTCTCCATATAATCCCATTTCCAGGATTATATACTCAGCATACTAATTGAATAAGTATGATGAAAGAATACAAACCTGGCACACACCTTTCTTAATTTTAAACTGTTCGGCGTTCCCTTGTTCTGTTCCAACAACTGCCTCTTGGTCTATGTACAGATTCCTTATGAGCACAATCAATTGCTCTGGAATACTCATTTTCTGAAATGTTGTCCATAACTTGTCATGATCCACAATTTCTAAAGCATTTCATAGTCAATTGTTGTTGTTAAGTGCAATTGAGTCAGTTCTGACCCATGTTGTTGTTGTTGTTGTTGTTGTTGTTGTTGTTGTTAAGTGCCGTCGAGTCGGTTCCGACCCACAACAACTCTGTACAGGGTTTCTGAGGCTATAAATCTTTACGGGAGCAGAAAGCGTCATCTTTCTCCCGCGGAGTGGCTGGTAGTTTCAAACTGCTGACTTTAACATTCACAACCGGATTTATAACCACTACACTATCAGAACTCCTTCTTCCTACCCATAGCAACCCTGTTTAGGGTTTCTGAGAAGCAGCTGATGAGCTTGAACTGCCGACCTTGCAGTTCAAACAGCTTTGCAGTCTGGTGCATTAATCCACAATGCCACACCATAAAGTACAAGTAAACAACTTTCTGGTATACTCTGATTTCAGTCAAAAATCCATCTGATATTAGCAATGATAGTCCATGTCCTTTTCTGAATACAGCTTAAATCTCTGCCAGTTTTCTGTGAGTGGGCAGTTGCAGCTATTTCTGAATTATTTTTAGCAAACTTTTACTTGCATGGGATATTAATGATAAAGGCCAATAATTTCCTCATTCTGTCAGGTCACCTCTCTTTGGAATGAACATAAATATGGATCTCTTCCAGTCTATTAGTCAGGTAGTTGTCTTCCAAACTTTTTAGCATAGATGCCTCTGGTGCCACATCAATTTCTTGAAATATTTCAATTTGTATTCAGTCAATTCCTGAAGACTTGCTCTTTGTCAATGCCTTCAATGCATCTTGGACTTCTACCTTCAGGATCATTGGCTCTTGATCATATGCTATCTCCTGAAATGGTTGAGCACTGGCCATTTCTTTTTTGTTACAGCAACTCTATGTATTCCTACCATCTTCTGTTGATGCTTTCTGTATCATTCAACATTTTGCCCTTCTAATCCTTCAATATTTCAAGCCAAACCTTGAGTATTTTTGTCAGTTCCATCAGCTTGAAAAATGCTGAGCAAGTTCTTCCCTGTTGGTTTTCTAACTCCAGGTCTTTGCACATTTCATTATAATACTTGACTTTGTCTTCTCAAGCTACCCTTTGAAAATGTCTATTTAGCTCTTTTACTTCCTCATTTCTTTCATTTGCTTTAGCATCTCTATGCTGGAGTGCATGTTTCAGAGTCTCTTCTAACATTCATTTTGGTTTATTCCTTCTTTCTTTTCTTCTTAATGACATGTTGCTTTCTTCCTGTATGATGTTCTTGATGTCATCCCATAACTCTTCTGGTCTTTGGTCTTTAGTGTCTAATCTGTTCTTGAGATGATCTGTAAATTCAGGTGGGATATATTCAAGGTCTTATTTTGGTTGTTTTGGACTTGTCTTAATTTTCTTCAGCTTCACCCTGAACCTGTATATGAGCAATTTATGGTCTGTGCTACAGTATGCTTCTGGCCTTGTTTTGGCTGGTGATATGAA
>NW_006408834.1:3231367-3232100 GCF_000296735.1 Chrysochloris asiatica
TGCCTAGAATATTGATGTTTATACATGCCATTTCATTATTGACAATTTATATGCATATTGTCTATAGCACTGTCATTAGCTGCCGTCGAGTTGATCTCAAGTTTGAGATTCAAATACAGACAGTACAGCTCTAGAATCCACAGTGTTAACTTCAAGCCATTGTGATTTCATGCCTCCCCAACATTGTAGCTGTTCAGAAAGCAATAATGAACCAATAGAGACAAGCAGCATGTTGTCTACAGCACTATCATTGGCTGTCATCATGTTGATATCAAGTTATCATGATCCCATGAGTATAGGAAAAAATATATTTGCATTCTTTGCAAACCCACCCCACAACCCCACACACACCTTTGCACATACCCCCACACAATAGAATGTAACCTTTCCTTAAAGAGTTATCAAGGTTGCAGGTGAACAAATATGACTCTTCCTCACCTCATGCACTTGTGTACAGACTAGCCCAGAAGACAATAGAACATTTTTTAAGGGAAACAGAGGAGGAGGGCAGAAAGGAAAGAGGCTGATCACTAGCACCTAAGATCCACACCCTGTTATGTAGTCGAGGGCAAGGGCCACCTGGATGATCTGCTTGTTTGAGGTGACCAGATTGCTACTCTCCTTTGTCTACATCATTTCCCCCACTCATCTCTAAAGTGGTATTTTAAGTAAGTATGGCTTACCTGGCTGAGCTCATCACCATATTGTTGTTGTTGTTAGGTGCCATTGAATC
>NW_006408834.1:3232744-3234008 GCF_000296735.1 Chrysochloris asiatica
TTCTGGTCTTTTTGACGATGAATGCAACATCATTCCTCTTCAATTTGTCATTCCCTGCATAGTAAATCATGTGGTTGCCAGATTCAAAATGGCCAATACCAGTCCATTTTAACTCTCTAATGCCTAAGATATCGATGTTTATGCGTTCCATTTCATTTCTGACAACTTACAATTTTCCCAGATTCATACTTCGTACATTCCATGTTCCAATAATCAATGGATGTTTACAGCTGTGTCTCTTCATTTTGAGTTGTGCCCCATCAGCATATGAAGGTTCTGTGGGCTTTTCTCCCACGAGCTTAACTCCACTCATGGCATCATGGTCAACTCTACTTTGAGGCGGCATGTCTTCCGCAGTCGCATTTTGAGTGCCTTACAACCTGAGGGGCTCATTTTCCGGCCCTATATCTGACAGTGTTTCTCTGCTATTCATAAGGTTTTCAGTGACTAACAATTCAGAAGTAGTTCGTCACTCTTTCTTTTCTTCCTATTCTGTCTTTGTCTGGAAGCTCATCTGAAACCTGTCCACCATGGGTGACCCTGCTGGTTATTTAAAATAGCAGTGGCATAGCCCTCAGAATCACAACAATTCAAGCCACCACAGCACGACAGACAGACGAGTGGTGGCCGTTTGGTTTTAAGTCGAAACTGTCACTTTAATTATCGCTATCAATCCTGATACAATCAAGATGTTCTCTCCCAAGATGGTGGCTCCGCGACTAGCTGAGCATCTTGAATTAGAAAATTATTAATCACCGTATTATCATGCCACAATACAGAAACATAATTTTGCTTTCAATACGACATTCGAGACATCATGTAGATGGGAGGAAATAGTTTGCTCTTTAGGATTCTACTGACTCCCAAGTCAGGAGAGTGAAAAGGTTCAAAGCAATATAAGCATGCTGTTTGAGATATTTTATACTCAAGATATATTTATATATTGGTGAAGATCATACTTTTCATTTATATCCACACTGCTGTGAGCTCAGTAGTTAAAGGACAGTGTTATTATTGCTACCTGCATTAGTCCATACTGACTAGCATGTAACCAATGGCATAACTACAACTAACACCATCAAAATTTCAATGACTTACCACCATATAAATAAGAAAAAAGAAAAGAACCACATGATCATATCGATTGATGCAGAAAAGGCATTTGACAAAATCCAACACCCATTCCTGATAAAAACACTCAACAAAACAGGAATTGAAGGAAAATTCCTCAACATAATAAAGAGCATATATACAAAACCAACAG
>NW_006408835.1:0-1330 GCF_000296735.1 Chrysochloris asiatica
TGGCCTCCTTCCAGCATGGAGAGAAGGTCTACTTCTGGTTCTTTTGTCTCAGATATTTTATCTTTTTTCTGGACATGTGCTGATATGGTCATCTGCTTTTGCTTCTTGGACATGTTTAATGTTTATCTGTGGCCCTAATAATTAATTTAGTATGTATTTTGGTAATTTTTTTTATGTTTTCTGATTGCCTAGAGGAAGATGTGATCAGGATGTGGTGTTCCCTTTTCACTCTTCTTATTGCTTAACTCAGAGTAACTTTTACAGGTGTTGCCTGTTCCTGCTTTATGGCATCTGGTATTGGTTCTTGCCTGGGTTTTGGTGTTTTATAAAGTGTTATTGTAGCTTGGCTATTTGGCAGCAGTTGCTGACTCTTGTTGTGTAATGTAGGGGGACAAAGAGTCCTCCAATAGCAGAACGGAGGCTATGTGACAGGCAAACAACACCAGTCGGGTAGAAACCAAAACCAAAATCAAAATCAGAAACAAAAGCAGCATCCTCTGATAACAGAAGGGAGGCTATGTGACAGCCAAGCAACACCAGTCAGGTAGAAAACAAAACCAAAATAAAAATAAAAAACAAAAGCGATAATGAAAGAATAACAAAGCAAAACAACAACAACAATACAGAAAAAAAAAAAAAGATGGGGAAAAAGAATAAAAAAGGGGGGAGGCGCAGAAGAAAGAGAGGAAAAAAAAGCGTAGCTTAATGTAAGTAAGTCTTTAATGTTCTAACTCTCTTTCAGTCCCTTCTGAGCTCTTCTCCTTGTTAATATGCTGTGGAGACAATTGTGATCCACAGCGACCCAGTATAGCGTTTCCAAGGAGCAGTTGGTGGGCTCGAACCACAGTCCTTGCAGCTCAAAAGGCTTTGCAGTCATCCACAGCAGGACTGCTTTGTTATTGGTGGTAAACAACTACTCAAGGGTGTCTCAGTTTGGGCTGGCCTGTGCTCTTGAATAAGGCAGGCTCTACTCACAAAAAAAGGGGGGGAGGAGCAGAAGAAAGAGAGGAAAAAAGCATAGCTTAATGTAAGTAAGTCTTTAGTATCCTAACTCTCTTTCAGCCCCTTCTGAGCTCTTCTCCTTGTTGATATGCTGTGGAGTTGATTATGACCCACAGTGACCCAGTATAGGGTTTCCAAGTTGCAGCTGGTGAGCTCGAATCACATTCCTTGCAGTTCAAAATGCTTTGCAGTCTGGCGCATTAACCCACAGAACCACAGCAAGACGGCTTTGTTATTGGTGGTAAACAACTAGTCAAGGGCGTCTCAGCTTGGGCTGGCCTGCACCTTGATGGGTGGGCCTGAGGCTTGGAGGCTAGGCTGAGGGCTG
>NW_006408835.1:2070-3533 GCF_000296735.1 Chrysochloris asiatica
TTGGAGGGCATGCAGTAAAGATTGCAGGGCAGTGAGTTGCTGCCTGCAGAGGCCACGATGCCTGTAGTCCCAAGTCTGCCCACCCGTGATGCATCCGCCCTGGTTTCGGGGTGCCTCATTGTCCCCCTCCTTCTGTCTGTCTGTGCATTCTTTTGCTATCACTATCGCCACCAAATATCCCCTCCTCGTGAACCAAACACTCGTGAACAACACAACTATGTCGAGGTCAGTTCCTGACATAAATGGCGCTTGAACATGGACCGTCCCCGACATCTGATGACATCTACAATGCATCTTTCTGTCTCCCTGTGACGTGAGAACCCCAATTTGCCCTATATCCACGTTGACAATGCCCAACGTGGTAATAAGGCACCCCCTGGTATGGAACACGCTAGTTTCTGTGGCCCCGCTAGCTTTCTGGGAGCGTCTGCCCTCTGAACGGGTCTTCTCAAGCCCTGCACTCCAAGCTCTGCAATGGTTGGGGCAGTTCCTGGGGTGGGAGCCGAATGCAGGCGGGTGGAAGCTTAAAATGCTTGTAACTCCTCAGCAGTTTGATTTTTTTAAAAAAAGCAAGCTCATATTGTTAAAGCCTAATGTTTTATGTTTGCCCAAAGGCTGTCTGTCTACCAGGCGGGGGCTTCCCCGGTGCGATACCACCCCTGTTTTCTCCAGAGCCCGCATACCTGTGCTGCCTGGTCAGGGATGTGCCAGAAGTTCCAAGAGCCAATTTTGTCAGCAATAATAACGCTCATTGCATGTTCTCTTCTAAGTCAGACTTGAATTTCTGGCAGTTTCTTGTTCATGTGTTGCAATAACCATTTTTTAAAAATTATCTTCAGCAAAACTTTGCTTGTGTGGGCTATTAATGTTATTGTTCAATAACCCCATTCTGTTGGATCACCTTTATTTGGAATGGATATGAAATGAATCTCTTCCAGTTAACCAGGTAGCTGTTTTCCAAATTTGCTGGCATAGATGACTCAGTGTTTCTAGGCTTGTATCTACTTATTGGAACATTTCAAATGGGATTTCATCCATTTCTGGGGCCTTGTTACTCACCATTTCCTTCAGTAAAGTTTGGATTGTTTCCTTCAATACATTGTTTCTTGACTATGTGTTGCCTCCTGAAATGGTGAACATTGACCAGTTCTCTTTGCTAGAGAAATTTTGTACATTTCTTCCAGAATTATGTGATAGTTTACATAGGAGAACATAAGTTTTACATTCATCCTATCATATATTGTTTCATTGCCATGGTTACAATTCCTTCCATGCATCATCAACCAACCAAAGGGTACATCCTACAAGCCTGCCCTCCACTCCCCTCCCCTCACCCCCAGTCATCAGCACACTGGCCTTCTCCCTCTCTGGGTCCAGAGTCCCCAGTTGCTCCATCTATCCATGTCATCATCTCTGCCTCCATCTCAGGGATCACTGCTTCTCTGGGTAGGGTTCTACTCTCC
>NW_006408835.1:5151-5686 GCF_000296735.1 Chrysochloris asiatica
CAGCTTCATTGCTGTTTTTCCCTCACTTCCCCTTATTGGTAACAAGTGTGGTCACCAATCAGAGTGTGTATTCCCATTGAGTCTTAGTCTTGGATGGGGGTTTCCACTGTGAGGACCAGACCACTTGTCTTGATGTATCCTGGGCAAGCAACTTATTTGTTCTTGTAGTAACAGTCCATCTGCCTCTATTGTTTTGTATTTTTCTTGTGGGTCGTTCTTTCAAAAAGTATCTTCTGTTCTTCTAGCTGTTCCAAGCTGGTTTGCTCGTCCTTTCAAGTGGAAATTTCCCATCTCTGAAGATCTGGATGTGGTTCAGGCTTCCACCTATAGTCTTGTGTAATGCAAAGTCTCCGCAGGAAGTCTCCTTCACTGGCACGCTGTAGCCCCATTTTAGGTATTCCAATCAGTTATAGGCAGAAGATGGACTTATAAGCTTTCTATGGTGATGTTTCTGAGTATTCCTTTCTCTCCCCGTCCAGTGTCTATTTTATAATATAATGCAAGGAAAACCAAGATTCAAAAGACAGCCAAACAT
>NW_006408835.1:6041-8102 GCF_000296735.1 Chrysochloris asiatica
TTATTCTTCAAGGTAGCATAATTTTCCATTGTGTTTGTACCACAGTTTGTTTATCCATTCTTCTTCTATCTTCTTTTGATGCACCTTGTGCCTTTCAGTATTTTATCCATAGAGGATCTTCTAAGAGGATATGTAGGGCCAGTTAAATTCAAGGCAAAGAGGTTAGCTCAGAAGGTTTTGGCAAGTTTTTTTTTTTTTTTTTAGAATTCCAACAGGGCAATCTTGATAGATTTCCTTGAAGGCTTGAAGGACACAGGATGATCATGGATGCTTATTAGGAAGTTTTAAGAAAACTCAAAAGTGTCTCAGTGAGAGAAACACTTGGAAAATTGTGCCAAGGAATTTTTTTGTTTTTAGACATGACAAAGTACTGCTAATTCTTCAAGGGTAGCTAGGGCTTTGTTAAGAGAATTTCTTTGGGAAACCTAGCTGCATCCACCCTAAAACACCTCTTTACACTTCTTTTTGTTAACAAAACTAAAAAAATATTGAAAAGGAACTTCATTTGCATTATCAAAGATGTCTGAACTACCTTCTTGACATTATTTATGTAAATTGAATAGTGCAGAATAGTTTAGGCAAAGGTAAGAGAGAAGAGAGTAACTTTTTTAGACGTGTATAAACCTAGATGGAATATATGTCTAGAAACAATCGTTTCACATTTTGATAATTTTTAAAGTAAAGGTTTCTGCAATTTTAGAGTAATGCTTCCTTACTTATCTTTATATTGAGATGCTCTCTAAGTTGAGGTGGGATAACTCTAGGTTGTACTTTTGTTCTAGTTGGCTTATTTTCATTTTCTTTAGCTTCAACTAGAATTTTCAAATAAACAATTGATGGTCTGGTCTGCAGTTGATCCCTGAACTTGTTCGGACTGATGATATTATTTATCATCTCTTTGAACAGAAGTAGTTGATTTGATACCTGTATATTCCATCCAGCAAAATTCATGTATAAAGTTATCATTTTTAGTTTGCTGAAAACTGTATTTGCAACGAAGAGTTTGTATTGAAAAATTCTGATATGTGATTTCTGGTATTTTTATTACCCAAACTATATTTGCCATCTAGCAAACTTATGTTTTGTTTACAATTTTTGCATTCCAATCATGTGTAATTGTCAGTGCATTTTGGTTGCATGTCTGATCAATTTTAGACTGCAGAATAACTCCCCTTGTTTATAATTAGTTGAGAATGTCTTGCTAGCAATAGCAATAATATCAATACAAAGAGCTGTCATTTACTGAGTGTTCTGTATGTGTTAGACAGAATCCCTAGGTGGTGCAAACAGTTGCCACATTTGGCACTAACCAAGACATTTCAGGTTTGAGTCCATCCACAGGTGCCCTGGAACAAAGCCCTAGTGAACTGGTCTAAAATTTAGCTATTAGAAACCATGGAGCACAATTCTACTCTGACACCCATAGGGTTACCTTTAGTCAGAATCAAACTGACAGATCTTTTAAAAATGTACTAGATCTTGTGTTAATATGGTATGTGTTGGTTATTGTATTCTGTTTTCTCATAGTCATTTTAGCAGAGGGAAATATGGTGTTTTCAGAGAAGCAGACCAATGTCACACATGCTTGCTGATTTCTAACTCAAATGTCTGCATTTTTAGGTCAATACTATGTGGCAGTTAATGCTAGGACTTTGGGGCTAATGCTTCACTTAGTATTTTCAAATTTGAAAAGAAGATTGAATTTATCAATTATTTCACTAGTAAAATATTAATGTGATAGTATTCAATTTTAATAATTTCTCTTGGGTGCTTAATTTTTACCATGCATAACAACAGCCAACAAAGGAAGCTTATGGCTTTTGTCTCTAATGCTGTTATGAATTATACTTATTCATGCTTACTTTATATTATTGGAGTCCTGGTGTGGCACTGTGGGTTAATGTGCTGTAGAGTAAAGTTTGTTTGAACCACAAGTATGGTGGTTCAACCTCACCAGCCACTCCTTGGAACCCCTATAAAGAGTCACTATGGGTCGAGTCCTTTCTCCATTGATAAGAATGTTGTTTATTGGTCCAGTGGTGAGGATTTTTGTTTTCTTGA
>NW_006408835.1:9212-13315 GCF_000296735.1 Chrysochloris asiatica
TTTTTAAAGTATTGAAATGCAAAGATGTCAGCTTGAGGACTAAGGTGCACCTGACCCAAGCCATGGTATTTTCAATAACCTCATATGGGTGCGAAAGCTGGACAGTGAATAAGGATGATCGTAGAAGAATTGATGTCTTTGAGTTGTGGTGTTGGAGGAGAATACTGAAAGTACATGGACTGCCAAAAGAACCAATAGATCTGTTTTGGAAGAAGTGCAGAGCACTCCAGAGTGCTCCTTGGAGGCCAAGATGGCTAAGCTTCATCTCTCATACTTTGGACACATTGTCTGGAGGGAACAGTCACTGGAGAAGGATGTCATGCTGGGTAAGGTGGAGGGTCAGAGAATAAGAGGAAGACCCCTAACAAGATGGATTGGCCAGGTGGCATCATTGATAGACTCAAGTGTGGCAGCAGTAATGAGGTTGTCCCAGCATCGGACATTGTTTTGTTCTGTTGTGCATGGGGTCGCTATGAGTCGGTTCTGACTCGATGGCACCTGACAACAACAACAACCTGTGTCGAATCCTAATTGATGGCACACAACAACAACAACTTTGTATTATTGTTGTTTTTTTTAAACTATTTTATATTATGTCTTTCTGCAGAAAAGCACCTACATCACTTGTGGCAGGAAATAATGTATGTACAAATCTATAACTCCATGTCCTATAAATTTTGCAATAATGAAAACAGAAACTGTGTTTTGTCTGTTTTTCCTAATTTGTGCTATCATGAGATGAAATAAGAAAAAAAAGACAAAAAAATATACATTTCAATATCCTCAGTAAACATACTATTTTAGGAATTTTCATGAACTTTATCATGTTATTTCACAAAACTCTTACTCATTGGGGTAAAGGTATTTTTGTTGTTAAGGTCTTTGGTTAGTTCTGACTCATAGTGACCCTGAATAGGGTTTCCAGGGAGTGACTGTGGTTTGAATAACCAATCTTGTGGTTAGAAGTTTAGTGCTGTAAGATCTGCACTGGACTGTACCAAAAAAACTGGCAGTTCAAATCCACCAGCTGCTCCTCAGAAACCCTATACAGTGTTGCTATGAGTCTTAGCACTTAGTCAGAGAAAATAATAAGAAATTTAAGACTCAGGGAAAATATGTAACTTGGCCAATGATAGTTGAACTTCTACCCTTAAAATGCCAGTTTTTTTTTTTTCTTGTACATCCAGTCTACATTTTTCAGCACTCTCCTTGTTGTTTTTGAGTGCCACTGAGTCAGTTCTGACTCATAATGACCCTGTATACATAGGGTTTGCAATGAGTGGCTGGTGAGTTTGAGCTGTTGGTCTTACAGTTCAAACCAACTTTGCAGTCCAGTGCTTTTCCTACAGGGCCACAAATCATAAAATCAAAATTCATCATGTTGTTGATGGCAGAGAGGGTACAGGTGCAGTGAAGTTCTTCATCAGTAATACCACAGAATACCAGCCAAAGCGAGTTCAGAAGAGATCCAAAACTCTTTCCACATATTTAGAACCACGTATTTAGGAATATTTGAAAAGTTTGAAGGGTTATAGCTAGTGGAACTTGTAGTGGAAGTAAGAAAGCTCATACTTTAGAATCTGCTTTGCTTGGCAGCCTGGAGCCAACCACTTGGACAAGACTAAACAGCAAGACCAAGTGGGGGGCAATCAGATGGAAAATATACATTGACAGTTTTGCTTTGTTCTGATTTTTTTGTTGTTGTTGTTTTGGTTTTGGTATCTGTTCTATTGCCCCCCAGTGTTTGCACACCTCCATTCTGGTGACTAGAGGGAGTGCCTGAGGGAGTGGATATCCCCCACCTCCACCATTGGTGGCATCTTCTGCCACGCATGCACATTGATATTCTCAGCATTTAAAACTATAGGCATTAAGCTCAAAATGGCCACAGCCGGCCCTGAACTGTTTACTAATAGGGAAAAAGGACAGAACAAGGGGTGTGAAGAGGGGGAGAGCACTTAAAAACAAAACAGGACAAAAAGTAAATCCTGAAAAACAGTATAAATACCAACAGTGTCATTTTGAAATTTGTCAGGTGACCTTGAAGGCAAGAAGCTGAAATAGGATATTAAATTCATACTCACATTAGGCTACAATATTTTTTTTTCTTCTCTCCGTCCTCTCCCTGTTCTGTGATTATAGACTACAGTATCCAATCTAGTTTTTGTTACTGTAGTCATTTGGTGTTTTTGTTTTTTAAAACATTGGGGGACTCTTTCTCTCCCTATATTACCCAAGAAGAGTCAGTAATTGCTGCCACATATTCAAGCTGCAATCACACCTCATAAAACCCTATAATCCAGGCAAGAACCAATACCAACTGCCATACACCAGGGAAGCAGACAACACCTGTGAAAGTTACTCTGAGTTAAGCAATAAGAAGAGTGAAAACGGGTGCTCACATCCTGATCACATCTACCTGGAGGCAATCAGATAAATATTCAATTAAGTATTAAGGCAACAGATAAACAGTAAACATGTCCAAGAAGCAAAAGCAGATGACCATATCAGCACATGTCCAGAACAAAGATAAAATGTCTGAGACAAATGACCTAGAGTTAGACCTGGAATACATTTGGAAAGCCTGAGAAGGAACTCTGAAAAATGATTAGAAAATGTTTCAAAACACTTTACAATGGAGTTGAGAAAAATAAGGAAGAAATCAGGAAAGCACTATAAAACAATCAAATAAGATAGATACAGCATTGGAAACAATTCAAAACCTACAGAAAGAGGTCCAACTGATCAATAGTAGGATATCAGAAATAGACAATACACTAAAAGGGCAAAGGAGTAGCATAGAAAAGATGGAAGGCAGTGAGCTGGAAGACAAATCTCTCAATACTGCTAAGATAGTAGAACAAGCAGAAAAAAAGGTAAAAAAAAAAAAAATCTGAAGAAGGTCTAAGATTCATATTAGACAACAAGAAGAGGAATAACTTAAGAATTATCAGCATTCCAGAACAGAAAGAATCACACAAGTCTACAGAGGAAATAGTTGAAGAACGTTGGAAGAAAATATCCCTAACATCCTGAAAAGTGAAAAGGTAAACATTCAAGAAGCTCAATGAATTCCAGGAAGGATAGAACCCAAAATAAAATCACTAAGACATATCATAATCAAACTCTCCAAAATGAAAGATAGGAGAAAATCCTGAAAGCAGCTAGGAAAAAGAGAAGCATTACATAAAAAGGCAAAGAAGTCAGATTAAGCTCAGATCTCTCAGCAGAAACTATGCAGGCAAGAAGGCAATGGAGAGACATATATAAAACCCTGAAAGAAAAAAATACTGCCAACCATGAATCCTTTATCCAGCAAAGCTATCAATTGAATAAGATGGTGTAATCAAAACATTCCAGGATAAATAGAAGCTAAGGGATTTTGCCAAAGCCAATCCTGCACTACAAAACATCCTAAAGGGAGTTCTGTGGTTTGAGAACCAACAAGAACAGACAACAACCATAGACTGAAATATGTGGCAGCACCTTCCAGAACTAAATTGACAGATGGAAGAGTCAAGAAATGAACAAAAGTATAAGAACAAAGTCAGAATCTGGGAGGTCGGTCTATGATCAAAATAATTACAGTACCAAAGAAGGTAAACATTTAGGAACAGAGATGCAGATAGTGAGAAGATCAGGTGGATTACAGGATAAAATAGACTGCATTAAATGGAGGCAAAGTTAATGGACTACAAGGTAACCTGAAAGAAAATGAACACTTCACAACATACCAAGAAACTGAAAAACCAAGAAGAACATGGAAACATTGAAACTATGAGAAAACTCACAAGAAAGAACACAAAAAGCATGAACTCAGCACAGTAAGGAACAGAACAAAGAAAGCAGCAACACCACACACACACAAAAACACAAAACAAACACGGTTTGCTTTGGCAGAAATTAAACCATACTTACTGATAATTATACTGAATGTAAATGGATTAAATGTACCAGTTAAGAGATGGAGGGTGGCAGAATAGATAAGAAAACAAGATCCTTAAATATACTCCTACAAGAGACACATCTTACACACAGAGTCAAAAACAAATTAAAAGTCAAATGATAGAAATAAATATACCAAGCTAATTGCAATAAAAAAT
>NW_006408835.1:40367-41859 GCF_000296735.1 Chrysochloris asiatica
TGGACAATGTCATTAATATCACATGCTTGGAAAATTTTGCTAAAGGTAATTTTAAAATGGCTGCAACAGTACACTGACTGGGAATTGCTAACAGTTCAAACCAGATTTAGAAGAGGACATGAAACTATGAATATCATTGCTGATATCTGATGGATTGTGGGTGAAGCAGAAAATGCCAGAAAAATGTGTACATGTGTTTTACTGACTATAAAAAGGCTTTTGACTGTAGAATCATGACAAGCTATGGATAACATTGCAAAGAATGGGTATTCCAGAACAATTAATTGTCCTCATGAGGAACCTGTACACAGAACAAGAGACAGTTATTTGAACAGAACAAGGGTACACTAAATATTTGAAAATTAGGAAATGTATGCACCAGTGTTGCATTATTTAATCATACTTATTCAGTCTGTATGCTGAGCAAATACTCTGAAAAGCTGTATTATATGATGAGGAATGTGGCAAAATGATTTGAGTAAGACTTATTAGTAACCTGCCATGTGTAGATGATACAACCTTCTTTGCTGGAAGCAAAAGGAACTTAAACTACTGATGAAGATCAAAGATCACATGTTTCACATTAAGGTGCAGTATGGGCTGTACCTTAATATAAAGAAAACAAATAGCCTCACCACTGGACCAATAAGTATCATCTTGACAAATGGATAAAAGATTGAAGTTTCCATAAACTTCATTTTGCTTGTATCAACCTCGTAAACTCTGTACAGGGTTGCCGTGAGTCAGAACAAACTCCATGGCATATAGCCATCACCACCACCATTGACTCTCATGAAACATCAAATTAAATAATGGATTGCACTAGACAATGCCTCTTCAATGTGTTCAAGAGCAAAAATGTCAGCTTGAGGACTAAGGTGTGTCTGACTTAAGACGTGATATTTTCAATAGCCTCATGTACATGTGAAAGTTGGATAAAGGATAAGGACGGCTGTAGAAGAATCAATACATTTGGATTCCGGTAGTTGTGAAGAATATTTAAAGAACCACGGTTTTCCAGAAGAATAAACAAATCTTTTTTTGAAAAAGTACCCCTAGAATGCTTCTTAGAAACTAGGGTTGAATAACAAAGACCGTAAAAGAATTGATGCATTTGAGTCATGGTGTTCGAGAAGAAAATTGGAAGTACCATGGACTGCCTGAAGTAAAAACAAATCTGTGTTGGAAGAAATACAGCCTGAATTCTCCTTAGACTCTAGGATAGCAAACTTTATATCTTATACTTTGGACATATTAATAAGAAGGGACTAATCCCAGAAGGACATAATGTTTGGTAATGTGGAGCTTCAGTAAAAAAGAGGAAGACCCCAGTGACACAGATTGGCACAATGGGCTCAAGGGTGATGACAGTGGTGAGGATGGTGCAGGATTACGCAGGTTTTCTGTTCTGTTATGCATAGGGTCTCTATTAGTTGAAACCAACTCAATGGCACCTAGTAACAACAACAAATTTGAATCAAAGCTAAATTGT
>NW_006408835.1:42609-54233 GCF_000296735.1 Chrysochloris asiatica
CACATCTGATGAATTTGAACTGCTAACCTCACAGTTCAAACTGCCCTTGTGGTCCAGTGCTTATCCTACAAAGTAAAAATATTATACACACACACACATACACACACGTCCTGGTGTGGTGCTGTAGAATAAGTACTGGACTGAGAACCACAAGTTCAATGGTTCGAGCCTACCAGCACTCTGCAGGAGAAATATGAGTTTTTCTGCTCCCACAAAGATATATGTATGTATATATATACATATACATAGATTGGCAAGTTGTTAAGAACCAATGAATCACTTCCAACTCATAGAACCCTCTATAGGATTCCCAAGTCTTTATGTTTACATATATATATTTATCGGTACACTCCTGTAAACATAAAAGGATTCTAGTCACCTGCTGCTAAATTATTGAATCCTTAGAAATAGAGCTCAGAGAAAAGGACAGATTGTTTGTTGTAAATAGATACACATTAGGGCAGTGGAGCAGGGATCTCCCATATCTGCCACTTTGACTGGAAGGCAGTCTGGGGCTTTTGAATGGAAGAAGATCAAAATCATGGAACTTATGGGAGGCATTGTTGTATTGTTTTTCTATTCCAGTAGTTACGGTGACCACATCTCAGACACAGTAACTATTCCAACATATCCCTTTTATAGATGTTGCCTTTTTGCCCAAGAAGAGAGTTTATCCCTTTATTTGAATCACAGTTGTGCTTTGGAGATTGAAAAAGAATGATTATTTAAGGAATGTAGCCAGGAAAGGAGTTAAAATTTCAATATAGCCATTATTCTAAGATGGCTAGTCAGCTTCTGTTTCACTTCGGTTCTTCTTGACTACCTGTCCTGACATCTAATAACCCAGTATAGGGTTTTCCCAGGAGTAGCTGATGAGTTTGAACTGCTGACCTGGAGGTTCCAACTGACCTTATGGTCCTGCATTTATCCTACAGCCTCACAGGCTCTGCTTAAAGCTTTTCATTGTCTCCATTTCTCAGTGCCCCCATTTCACTTTTTTTCCATACACATTCAGCCTGCATGTTTATCCATGAGTTGTCCATCACCAGAATTACAGGACTGGGAATTTAACAGATTTAACTCGGTTGCCTTTTCTTGGTGTCTTATAAATTTAGGTGAAGGGAAAGGCAACATAGAACAAGTGGGAGATTGGGAACTGATTCTACTTTTAATTTTGTCCTTGAAGAAAATCTTCAGATAGAAACCCTACAAGGCCCAGTCCCTTACCCTTGTAGCTGCTGTATCCAGGTAAGTTGCAGTCACACTTTAGAACAAGGCAGCAACTGGAAGTGTGCACTAACTTGGAACTGGGAATTTGAAGACTAAGCCACAGAGAGTAATTCTTTCTTTGTCCTTTACATTAGCACTTTTTAAAAAAATTTTTATTGTGACTTGAATGAAAGGTTTACAAAGCAGATCATCAATTTTACACACTCAACAAATCATATACTTTGCTTCATTACAATGGTTACAATCCCTTCCATATACCATCTGCTAACACTATTTACCTCTATTCTCTTTAACTCTTGCATTCTTTCCTGTGTCTCCTGCTAATTTCATCTTTCCTCTGCTAACCTTGTTCACATTGTATATTGCTTTCCCTGTCCCTCATGTTAACATGTGTCTTGTCCTCTAGCCTGTATAACACTCTATTTAAGAGCATGGCTACTGTAAAGACTTAATTGAGTTTATTCACTTGTGCTGCTGTAACACAACTATCACAAGTGGTTGTTTATCAAGCACAGAAGTTAATTTTCTCACAGTTCAGGAGGCTAGAAATTAGAATTAATGGTATGGCTCTAAGGGGAGGTCATTCTTTGTCTATTTCAGTCTCTAGTAGATACCTACAGCTCTTGAAGCTGCTGGACTTGGATATTCCAGACCCTCACATGGGATCTGTGCATAATTTCTATCTAATATAATTGAAAAACGCATAATTTATAAGTGATTAGGTTACACTGGCATGGTCTCATTAATATAAAAAAATTTCCTATTTTCAAACAGGATCACATCCATAAGTTTAAGGTTAATAACACATTGCCTGTTTTGATGGGGTATGTTTCAATCCATATTAATTGTTTTAAGGAGAGATTTGATGGGGCAAAATAAACTGACTGAAATAAAATCTATGCTCTGGATCAAACATGGATATATTAAGTTAAATGCACATCAGCAGTTCTAGGAAAAGTCTGTTTTTTTTTTTGTTTTTTTTTTTTTATTTTTTCCATTAAATGCAACATTGTTCCATGGGGCTACATGTTAGCATAGAGACCCAAAGAAAGAGTTCTTGAGAGATGTGTGATTTGTTTGCCACATCTTTGTTGTCTGGTGTTAATTGTTATTGAGCTCCTGTTTTTTGCCCCTCAAAGCAAGTCAAAACAAAGCATAAGGAACAGATTTGCTATTAAGTCAATTTTGACTCATGGATACCCCCACACTGGAGAGTATCACCCAGCTGAATTGGGACTTCTTGGCCACAACATTTACAAAACCGGATTATCAGGTCTTTCTTCCACAGTGCTGCTGGCTGGGTATGAACTGCAAACTGTAAGCTACTTCCAGAGTGCTTTATAGATGGAATTCTGCCCACCCCAAAATATTTGTTGTAAATCTTAACCTCTATGCTTATAGACATAATCCCATTTAGGAATAGGGTTCTCTTGGTTTTATAATAAGGCCTTATCAATGTAGTATATAGATCAAGCCAAGTTTTCAGATAGAAAAAGAGAGATGAGGTACAGAAGTAACCAAGCACAAATGGTTGTGGTTATTAATGCTGTCGTCGTGGTTCTAACTCAGAGCAACCCTGTATGGGGTTTCTGAGGAGCAGCTGGTGGGTTTGAACCACTGACCTTGCAGATAGCAATCCTATGCCTATCTTACAGCCCCACACTAAAACCCATAAATAACAGGGTTTTTTAGTGTGGGGCTCTAAGGTAGGCATGTTGTTGTTGTTCAGTACTCATAGTGACCCTGCACAGGGTTTCCAAGGCTGCGAATCTTTACAGGAGCAGAAAGCCTCATCTTTCTCCCACAGAACAGCTGGTAGTTTTGAACTGCCAACCTTGAGGTTAGCAGCCTGATTCATAACCACTACACTACCAGAGCTCCTTAGAAAATAGCCATGTGGAGATCACTAAGGGAGAAAGAGAGTGGTAGCGAACTGAGACAAAACTTTTTACTTAGAGCAGATGGAAACTTTTCCTAGAACCAGTTTCTTCAGTTTGTGCTTCTGTCTTCTAAACTGTGAGAAAATACATTTCTGCTCATTAAAGCAACTCATTTGAAGTTCTTCAGGTGCACTAATAAACTTTAACAAAACAATGTGTACCACTCAGGGACTTTGAGTCAACTTGTTATTGTTGTTAAGTGCCACCAAGTCAGTTCCAACACATAGCAACCCTGTATACAGTTTTCAAGGAGCAGCTGGTGTGATAGAAATGTCAACCTTATGGTTAGCAATCCAGTGCTTATTCTACAGTGCCACATCAGGACACCTTAAGATGCCTGTATTTCCAAGTTTTGATTGCAACATCCATTCTCAAATAACAGGGAGAAATCTTCCCACTTTTACCATCAATTTGAGGTCACCTGGAAATTTTTCTGTGGAAATTTTTTTGTGCATACTTTTGGGAGAAAAAATGTAGAACATGCACACATTGTTTGCATAACAATATAGCACTTCTATGAGTTCAAAAAATCTCATATTATTCTCTAAATGCTAATTTTCAGTTTTATAATCTCTCCAGAATGATGAATGAAATGTTGTAGATTGTAGTTTAAATGCCCATAACTTTTCTAATTGTTAAAGAGAAAAATATTCACATTCAGGAAAACTTGCCATAGGATGCATGTCTCTGGAGTTTTTACGTCAGGACTTGTTCAAGACTCATTTTGTATACAAAATCTTCTCTTACATTTCAGCTCAATATAACAAGTATTTACTGAATGCTTGTTATATTCTTATTACCGTACTTAGCATTTTACAAGCATGATTTCATCTTATTTGCTCAATAACACGGAGTTTTATCAATTGAGATTGTGTTTATAGAACAACTTATCTTGGTGAAAAGATCCTTACGGGTATTAGGCTTTTCTGGTAATGGGCTGAAGATTGTGTTGCCAGGAGTCACGTAAGACTCATGAACACACATGAGTCTTAGGGATTCTCACACAAACTTTCAGGAGTCACTTAAAACTCATGAACACACATGATGTCTTAAGGATTGTCAAAATATACATGGAGGCAAGGCATTCATTACATATGCTCTGAGAAAATGATTCTATACAAATGAAAGGTCCGAGTATAGTTTGTTTTGACCTTCTCCATTATTGAGTATTGGGAAGGCAATCTGAAGAAAGTTTACTTCTCAAGTCTCATTTCACCTTATTCTTAACCTGAACTCAGACAAGAGCTATCTGCACAGGAAATACATGAGAAAATGTAAACTCTAGCATTCTACTTTTAGGGAAATGCTTGACGATTTCTCCTGAACTGAATTGGAGTCTAGTCTCTGAAGTTTCACCAAAGTCTGGGCATGCACGTGAGTCCTGTTAACAAAAAACAATGGACCAAGATTGCTGTTGAGATTAGTAAGTGCTGTAATGGTATCAGCTCAGAGTAACCCCCCTGTGTAAACTGGTTGAGGTGCAAACCCTATGGAGGGTGAACAGATTGGAGCATCTGCTAACACAGTATCCAATCTCCCTAAAGTAGAGGAACACCTGCACTTTCTGGTTGGCCCTGTTCTTTGATGGCCTGAAGATGGCCTGAGGATGAGGACAAAGTGATGAGGAGGTCAGGGTATTTTGCAATTTGCATCTCTCTCATGCACTCTGTTTTTATTTTTTCAGGGCATTCACATTAACTAGCCATGCTTATTTATCTAAATGCTCTTGAAATGCATTCTGAGCTTGGTATCATTTTAGTATTTGTCTTAATTCAAGAGACATAGAGACCTAAATAGTCCTCTCCGGAGATTTCTGATTGCTAACACATCCTCTGTTTCTTCTTGCCACTGTTATTTGATTCTTATTTCTTTCCATAATTATTATCATCATTCACATAGGGGTAGATATTCTTAATCTAATCTTATTTCCCTGCATGTAACTCAGCAACAGATCCTATACAAAGTTCCTGAAGCACTTGAATCTCTCCCACACTCTGTGCTTTTTTAATATACCATTTTTACTCCATGGAATGCCTTATCCCACATCCAATTTGTAACGTAACTTTGATCTTCCCTTCAAAATGGATTCCAGGTTCCACTTCTTCAAGGTAGATTTTCCTTGAAGTGTCCCTGTGTTAAGTAACTCTTAACCTGGTTTACTTAGTACAGCCTCCATCTCTGAACCTAACTTAGCTTCCATAATTTAATATTTGCTGATTCTTACATATGCTTACTTTCCACTGGAATTTTAGTTCCTTTAGGGAGGGCAATAAGTATCTGTACATAATTTAATCTCAATATCTTCTTTAACCACTATTCGTCTATCAGTTTGTCATATTGTGGTAACTTGCATGCTGCTGTGATTCTGGAAGCTATGCCACCACTATTTGAAATGCCAGCAGGGTCACCCATGGTGGCCAGGTTTCAGCAGAGCTTCCAGACTAGGAAGAAGGAGAGGAGGACTACTTTTTATGAATTGCAGCAGAGCATTGTTATATATAGGGCTAGAGATGAGACTCTCAGCTTGGAACACACACATGATACAATTGGAGAAGAGCTGCCTCCACAGTGTAGATTTGGCCTTGGTGATGTGAATGTAGTAAGCTTTGAGGACCTTCATTTGCAGATTGGCACAACTCAAAATGAAGGGAAACAGTTACAACCATCCATTCTTAACTAGAACATGGAATGTATGAAGTATGGATCTAGGAAAATAGTAAGTTGTATAAAATGAAATGGAATGCTTAAACATTGATATCCTAGGCATTAGTGACCTGAAATGGACTGATATTGGCCATTTTGAATCTGACAGTCAGAGAGTTTACTATGCCAGGGACAACAAATTGAAGAAGGAATGGCATCACACTCATTACCAAAAAGAACAATTCAATATCTATCTTTAAGTACAAAGTTGTTTGGGACAGTATAATATCTATATGCCTACTAGAAAGACCAGTTAGTATCACTATTATTCAAATTTACTCACCAACTACTAAAGTTAGTGATGATGAAATTGAAGAATTCTACCAACTTCTTAAGTGTGAAATTGATCAAACAGAATAAAAATATATTGATAGTTACTGGTGACTGGAATGCAAAGGTTATAAACAAAGAGGAAGGATTAATAGTTGGAAAATATGATCTAGGTGATAGAAACAATGCTTAGGATAACTTGATATAAATTTGCAAGACCAATGACTTATTCATTGCAAATATATATTTTTTAACAACAAAAAAAGAGGACAATACACATGGACCTCACCACTTGGAACACACAGGTATCAAATTGACTACATCTGTGAGAAGAAAAGGTGGAAAAACTCAGTATCACCAGCCAAAACTAGAAAACAAACCCGGGAGATTGTGGAACAGATCATCAATTGCTCATACGGAAGTTCAGGCTGTAGTTAAAAAAATAAAACAAGTCCATGAAAACCTTGAACATATCCCACTTGAATTTAGAGACTATCTCAAGAGCAGATCTTCCAGTGTGGGTTGTGCCTCAATGTAAAAAAATAATAAATAAAATCCTCAGTTAGACTAATAACTAACATCATGATAAATGGAGAAAAGATTGAAGTTGCCAAAGGCCTCATTTTACTTTGATCCACTGCCAACACTCATGGAAGAAGTAATAAAAAAATCAAGCAATGTATTCCATTAAGTATATCTGTTGCACAAAACCTTTTTAAAGTGTTCAAGAGTCAAGATATCAGTTTGAAGACTAGGATGCTCCTGATCCAAGCCAAGGTATTTTCATTAGCCTCATATGTGTGTGATAGTTGTACAATAAATAAGGAAGATTATAGAAGAATTGATACATTTGAGTTATGATGTTGGAGAAGAATATTGTAAGTACCATGGACTGCCAGAAAAGCAAACCAATCTGTGTTGCAAGAAGTACAGTCAGCATGCTCTAAAAGCCGGGATGGTGAGACTTTGTCTATTATACTTCAGATGTATTACCAGGAGAGGCCAGTCCCTGGAGAAGTACATCATGTTTGGTAAAGTAGAGGGTCAACCAAAGATAGAAAATCCCCCAAAGGGATGGGTTGGCACTCTGGCAATAGCAATGGGCAACTATTGTGGAAATGGCTTATAACGGTGCAGTGTTTCCTTTTGTGCTTAAAACAAACTCAAAGGCAATAACAGCGACAATAATCATCTTCAAGACCATTTAATATACATTTTAAAATAGTTTGTTTTAAACTTCATTATGGTATTAAAAATATTTGCCACTTTAACTTTACAATTAAATTATCTTAATTGTAATTCGCTATGTTTTATAACCATTATCCTTTTATAAATGTATTTTATTACTCTAAACAATAGCTCTGTAATCAACTATTAAGCATTAACTTCCCCTTTTTGCAGCCCCTGGTAACCACTAATAAATTTTGTCTCTGAAGTTGTTTATTTGTTTGTTAATGAGTTTATTTCTTGTCATTAAACCTATTCATAAAGTTTATCTTAGCCACAGAGATAATATTTATTATCTTAGTTATTTAGCACTGCTACAATGGAAATTCTGCAAATGGATGGTTTTAATAAACAAAAATGTATTCTTTCACAGTTTAGAAAGCCAGAAATCTGAATTCAGAATTCCTGCTCTGGGGAATTGTTCTTGCACCTTTCCGTATCTGTAGGCCAAGCATTCCTTCGATGTCTCCATATGTCTTGACATCAATCCTTCCCTGGATCCAGAAGCTTATTAGCACAGGGATCACAGGTCCAAAGGTTGCATTCCACTCCTGATTCTTCTTTCCTGCTGGTAGTGGTTCACTCTTTCTCTGTTAAATCTCTCTCCTTTTATCTCTTGTAAGATAAATGGTGCTTCTTGCAGTAACCTTGGATTAAGAATGTTGTTGGTGTTGTTATTGTTGTTAGGTACCATCAATCCATTACCACTCCTAGTGACCCTATGCACAACAGGAAAACCACTGCCAAGTCTTCTGCCATCCTCACAATTGTGACGTTTGAGTTTATTGTTGGCTGTCACTGTGACAATCCATTTTCTGGGAGTGTTTTCCTCTTTTTGCTGACTTTCCACTTTTCCAAGCATAATATCCTTCTCCAGGGATTGATCCCTCCTGATAATATGCCCAAAGTAATGGAGACAAACTCTTGCAAGGAGCATTCTGACTGTGCTTTTTCCAAGAAAGATATGTTTGCTCTCCTGACATTCCATGCTACTTTCAATATTCTTCTCCAATACCATAATTAAAAGGTATTGATTCTTCTACAGTCTTCCTTATCCATTATCCAACTTTCACATGCATATGAAGTTATTGAAAATACCATGGCTTGGGTAAGGTGCAGTTTAGTCCTCAAACTGACATCTTTGCTATTGAAGTCTTGTGCAGCAGATTTGTCTAATGCAATACATTATTTGATTTCTTGTCTCTTTCTTCCTTTTTTTTTTTTTTTTTTCAAACTCAAATTGTATTTTTTTAATATATTCATCACCAGGGCTAAAAAGGAGAGTTAATTTAAAAACAAACAAACTGATGGCACAGTTTAAGATCGAGTCCTGTACAGAAATCAAGGAATGGATGGGCTATCTAAGGAAAAACATAGAGAACACAAGGAGAGCAGGGACTTATAGGGTCAGAGCTCTTGGCTGGAGACTTGCTTTGCATAGGCTTCCTGCAGTTATTTCTAAAAGGCTGTGGGGTTTTTCCAGAGCTCTGTAGCATGTATGTCCAAAGGGCTATCAACAGTGGGTTCTCCCAGCAGGCTCTGGATCCAGAGGAGGATAGTCCTGATGTCATAGAGGGTGGACCACATGTCCTTCAGGATGGGTGTCCATGTTGGGGTGGTATCAGGATTTGAGAAACTTCACTGTGGGTGTGTTGTAAGGGTAGCCACTGGTGACCTTGTTGTTGTTGTTGACCTTGAGGGAGAGCTTATACCTCAAGTCTTCAGATACTGTGCCAGCTGTTCCATGGATGGTCCCATCCACTTGAAAAGGAAGGGAGGGCAGAAATGTCTTTGTCACCAGATATCATGAGGGTCATTAGCTCCTGCTGTAGCCTCTTGTCCTTGGAGACCTGGGCAGTGCCTCCACTGGGCTCAGTCCCTTTCCTGGCAATGACGATTCTGGCTGTGGCTGGGTCGCAGTTCTGGGAGGCCATCCGATTGGTGCTAGTCTCTTATTTCTTTCATGAGCATTGATTGTGGATAAAAGTAAATTGAAGTCTTTGACAACTTCAATATTTACTCCATGTATCTATCATGATGTTACTTATTAATCCAACAGTGAGAATTGTTGTTTTCTTTACATTGAGGTGCAATCCATACTGTGGGCTGTAATCTTTCATCTTCATCCTACCCCTAATCCTTTTATTGGTTGATCACATCAGATCGTATCATGAGGGATCATCCACAACTACCAAACCACTGAGAATCAGTGTCTAGCCAAGCTGACACATATATTAAGGGAACACAATTCAATCCATGATAGCTATGAAAATCGCTAAGCAATAATTAATAATATACTTCTAATATTATCTACTTAGAGCCTTAAGTGCCCTACATTTACATACATTTTCTTATTTAATTTTCCTAGCAATCACTAAAGAAATCAACTACTATAAAATGTTAGTCTCATTTTATAGATGAAGAAACTGGGTCATTTATATAACTTGTCTCAGATGTATCTTGGCAGCAGCTGAACTGGTATATCGATCAATAAGTACTCACTATTGGAGTCCTGGTGTGGTGCTGTGGGCTAATGTGCTGGACTAAGAAGTTGGTTTGAACCACAAGGTCAGCAGTTCAAGCTCACCAGCCACTCATTGGTAACCCTATGCAGAGTCACTGTGGGTTGGAATCAATTTGACGGCACTTAACAACACCAGCAAAGTAATAATTGGTAGAAATCAGCAGAACTCCTTTAGATCCAATTTGATAAAATCCTCTGTAAATATAAAATTGACTATTGAGACATGAAAAGCACAGATGAATTAGTTGATGATTTTCTCCTGGCATGAGTGTTTTGAAGTGAGAAAGAATATGCAACATGCAATCTATATCCAATGCCAAGTTATAACATCACTTTCATCAAATAAATCAGCTTCAAATTTTCCTATGAATTTTCTTTGAATTCCTTTCTTAGTAAATAAATTGCATAACCAATTTAAGAGAAAAAAGCCATCTGTCAGGTGTGAAGTTAATAAACCACTGTTTTGAATCGTCCCCTATATATAATGATAGTGATTTTCTTATCACAAATTACAATGAAAACATACAGAATTTTATCACTTTATTTTATGTGAATCTTAACTACACATGAAAAATCTACTTTGGGAGAGTCTTCATACCCTGGCTCATTAGAAAACATTGTATGAGGACTGAATCTGAATGAAGACATCTTGGTGAGACAGGATTTTTAGATTGCCTGTTGTGGAAAGAATAGCAGTTCACTTAAGCACACTTATATAGGGTACCTATCTTGGACATGCTGCAAACCTTTGTTGAGCACCCCCATAATATGCACTGTGCTGAACTGTGAGATGTGAGCATGAACATGACGCAGCTGCTACATACAGTTTATTATAGTGTAGCGGACGGAGGAAATTTTCTAGAATTTCTAGAAGAAATCTAAAACTTCCTGAAGCCAATCTATCCAATCCTAATCTAGTAACATTTCAGCTAATTCTCACAGCCTACTCATAAGTGGGTGTTTGTATTTTACATGAGGACAATACAGTTGCTGAAGGCAAGATACAGTTAGCCAGGTCTGTTTTCAAGTAGCTATGAAAAATTTCTAAGTGAGAGTTCTTCCAGGTGGCACATTTTTATTTTAGTACCTAAAGATGCTTACAAAAAGGCTTAAAGCATAAACATGAAGAGAAGTTGTCTATCAGTAAGCAGTTTTTTAAAACTTGGATGGAGAAGAAGAGCAGTTCCAAGATATTTTATTGATCCTTTTTTAACAGACAGAAATATCTAGACCACTGACATATAGATGGTGACACCTGCATCTCCAGGCTGAAATTTTATCATTTCGGACAAATACGATAAGATATTATAGAGACTCCAAGCTCTTTTCTAAACAAAGAACAGCTGGTTTAATATATAAAAACACAAATCAGGGAAATTGGAACAATAGATGAAAAAGTTAATAGGAGACAGAAATCTGAAATTCTTTATTATCATACTGTATATATATACTGGTTTGCCTTAAGAATACATTATGAACTCCTTCTATGGCTGTAAATGTGGGAGGGCCTGGGTAACATGTCCTTTTATATGCATGGCTGCTAACCAAATGTTGGAGGCTGAATGGAGTCCATCTAAATGTAGCTCAGAAGAAAAGTTAGTGATCTATGTCAAAAATATGAGCCAGTTCTATTTTGACATAAAAGCACTCATGAATGGAAGTTGACAACTGCTTTACTGTTTTTTATCTCCTTCCCTAAATACTAGGATTAAACAGCAATTTTTTTTTTT
>NW_006408835.1:54483-73769 GCF_000296735.1 Chrysochloris asiatica
CACACCACCACCACCACCATATACTATCTATATATCCATTTTATACATATGGAAATATATCCACATATATGTGAATTAAAAAATTATATACAATGGAAATAAATCCATTGGCGTCTTGGTGTAGCACTGATGGATAAACACTGGAATGCAAGCCACAAGGTTGGCAGCTCAAACTCACCAGTTATGCTTTGAAAAATCTATCCTGAATCACTAAGAGTCAGAACTGACTCAACAGAACTTAACAACAACATATATCTGTTACTATTTGCCACTGAGCTGATACCAACTCATAGCAAACTTCCTATAGGACAATATAGAAAATAGGGTTTCTAATATTATAAGCTTTACAGGAGCAGACTGCACATCCTTCGTCCATGGTTCAGCTGGTGGTTTCCCACAACAACCTTTCTATTAGTGCCTGAACCCATTAGCTAATCCATAGGAGAAAGATGAAGCTTTCTGGTCTCATAAAAGATTTACAGTCTCAGAAACCTTATACATGGAGACTGCGTTGGTACTACTCTTTGAATTTCATGAACTACCCAGTGTGAGAGCTGCAAGTATCCCCAAATATCTCAATATAATAGCCTAGCTTACTTTTAGGGATTATTTATCACTAAGAAACGAGCTTTTATCACTTCAAGAGTTACAGCCAGCCTTGCAATGTGTTAGATTCAAATTCATGCTTCAGAAAAACTACAAATTACAATGCAAAGCACTGGTTCATGAATAGACAAAACCTGGCATACTGAATCTGCAAATGTCAAGGGTCTACTCTATTACAAATGCCAACAGCAGAGCATAATTCCAAGTAATCACTACCCTTGAAATTTAAGGTTCATGCTGTTACCCTTCTCACTGTGAAGAACTAGCAGTCAACAGAGTTGGCTCTTGTCTAAGCTGACAGCATATGACCACATCGCATGGTTGTTATCATCTACAGCTTCTAAATTGTGAAACAGGGTTAATAAGAGATTCCGCTACATGACACTGTGAGGATTCAATGAGATTCATAAATCATGTTATTGCACATTGTTTTTCTAATAGGTTAGGAGTCCTCGTGTGGTGCTGTGGGATCAGCACTAGACTACGAACCACCAGATACTCCTCAGAAACCTTATACAGGGTCACTATGAGTATAGAACCAACTTGATAGCACTTAACAATATGAAGTAAAAAGAAAGCAGGAAAAGTGTCTTTCAGACAGTGGAATGCATGTAAATTATGATATGAGGGGAAGGTCAGCATAACATTTTTTAAAGGGGATTACAAGGAGGGTCATAAGAGTAAAAAAACAACAGAAATGAACATTATTACATACAGAATCCTGCAATTACAATAACAACAATATTTATGAATCTATAAGGAGACTCATAGATAAACATCCAAGCTGAGCACATGTGGAAAGGCAAAAGCGATGGCACCCAGAAAGTACAAGTATAAGTCTAAACATTTTGTTCCAAAATCCTAGAACCATTTATTAAACAGAAATATCCAGGTGTGGAGATACTGTTTCTTGACATAGCCTTGATCAAGGTCTATCCCTCTCTGAAGGCTGTGTTTTCATCTCCTGGGGTGGTGCTGTGGGCTAATACGCTGGACAGCAAAGTTGGTTTGAATCACAAGGCCCCTGGTTCAAGCTCATCATCTGCTCCTTGAAACCCCTATACAGAGTTGCTATCTGTCAGAACCAACTCGATGGCACTTAACAACAACAGACTTTCCTCAAAGAATTTTGAGCTTGTAAAAAACAGCAGTTCTGACACCCTCAAATGAGTCACTCTGTGCTGCTTTACAATATTCTTTGAATTTTAAAAACAAAATGAAGTCTGAAATGGCAAGATAGGGGCTGTGAAATGGATGAGGAAATACATTTACCACTCAGCAATTTATACACATTCTGTCTCATGAAATTAGATGCAATCTCTACAATGTCACAGTACTTATTCAACTTGCTGTTTGCGTTTCCCATTTCCATTTGTCTTTCTTTCTCATCCTTTCCTGCCTATTACACTTAATCCCTGGGCAAATGTTGCTCTTTTGATCTCAAATGACTGATTGTTCTAAGGAATGTGTGCCCAAATTGATTCTTGTTCGACTGTCTTTACTGGAATGAACAGGTGCACTGTTGTGATAGGAAAAAAAATCCTTTCTGAAACTTTCCTGGACTTTTCTCACCAAAGCAGTTTTCAGTTTTCTTAAAGCTTCTTGTAATAAGCCCCTGTAATCATGTTGTGTCCTTTGAACTGATCTATCAAGATTGTTGTTGTTGTTGTTAGGTGCCATTGAGTCGGTATCCACTCATAGAGACCTTATGCAAAGCAGATTGAAACACTGCCCAATCCTGGGCCAACCTCACTATTGTTGCCACGCTTGAGTTCATTGATGCTGTCACTTGGCCAATCCATCTCACTGCGGTCCTCCTCTGTTTCTCTGACTCTCCACCTTACCAAACATGATGTCCTTCTCCAGTGACTGGTCCCTCCTGACAATATGTGCTAAGTATGAGAGACGAAGTTTAGCCATCTTGGTCTCCAAGGAGCACTCTGGTTTCACTTCTTCCAATACAGATCTGTTTGTTCTTTTGGCAGCCCATGGCACTTTCAATATTCTCCTCCAACACCATAACTCAAAAGCATCAAGTCTTCTACAGTCTTCCTTAGTCACTGTCCAGTTTTTGCATGCATATGAGGATACTGAAAATACTTAGGTCAGGTGCACCTTACTCCTCAAGCTGACTTTGCTCTTCAACATTTTTAAAAGGTCTTGTTGTTCTCTTCTAACAACTGCCTCTTGGTCCATGCACAGATCCCTCATGAGCACAATTAAGGGTTCCGCAATACTCATATTTCACAATGTTGTCCATAGCTTATCGTGATTCACACAATTGAAAGCCAGCACAGGTAAACATATTTCTGATATTCTCTGCTTTCAGCCAAGATCCATCGGACATCAACAATGATATTCCTCATTCCATAGCATCTTCTGAATCCAACTCGAACCTCTGGAAGTTCTCAGTTAATGTAAGCTTGTAGCCATTTCTGTATTACTTTTAGTAAAACTTTACTCGCATGGGATATCAAAGAGATTGTCCGATGATTTCCACATTCTGTTGGGTCACCTCTCTTTGGGATGGACACAAATATGGATCTCTTCCAATCAGTCGGCCAAATAGTTGTCTTCCAAATTTCTTGTCATAGATGAATGAGTGCCTCCTGTGCCGCCTCACTTTCTTGAAAGATTTTAAGTTTTATTCCATCAATTCCTGGTACCTTATTCTTTGCCAATTCCTTCAATGCACTTCAGACTTTTTCCTTCAGTATCACTGGCTCTTGATCATATGCTACCTCTTGAAATGGTTGAACACCAACCATTTCCTTTTGGTACAGTGATTCTGTGTATTCCTTCCATTTTCTTCTGATGCTTTCTGCATCGTTCAGTAATTTGCCCAGAGATTCTTTCAATAACAAAATTCAAGGCTTGAATTTTTCCTTCGTTTCCCCCAGCTTGAGAAATGCTGAGCATGTTCTTAGTCTTGTGGTCTCAAGATTACCCCACTGGAATCCCAAACAATTGTCACCATAACCTTCTTAGCTGATGTCTCTGCCCTTCAGAGGTCACTGTTTTAATTTAACCTTTTTATGAATTTACCCTAATGAAACTTTGTTGTTGTTGTTAAGTGCCGTAGAGTTGGTTCTGACTCATAGTTACTGTATGTAGGGTTTCCAAGGAGTAACGGGTGAATTTGAACTACCAACCTTATGATTCTGCTGCAAAAGACCTCTTTAAAGTGTGAAAAATATCACTTTAAAGATATCATGTTGAGGACTAAGGTACACCTGGCCCAAGCCATATTATTTTCATTCATCTCATATGCATGTGAAAGTTGGACAATGAGTAAGGAAGACCATAGAAGAATTTACACATACAAATTATGATGTTGGTGTTGAATATTGAAAGTAATATGAACTGCCAGAAGAACATAAAAATCGGTCCTTGATGTACAGTCAGAATGCTACTTAGGAGCCAGGATAGTAAATCTTTTGACATGTTATCAGGAGGGAACAGTTCATGGAGAAGGACATCATGTTTGATAAAGTCCAGTCTGAGAAAAAAAGAGGAAGACCCCCAATTAGATGGATTAACACAGTGGAAGCAACAGATGGATGAAACAAAACAGCAATTGTGAGCATGATGGGAGACCAGATAATATTTCATTCTGTTGTTTAGGGTATCTATTAATAGAAACTGACTATATGGCACCTAACAACAGCAACATATCTATCCTCTTGTTTAATTTTCCCATTTTCCGTTGTATAATGAATGTCCTTCTTGGACACAAGGTTGGCAATTCAAACCCACCAGCTGCTCCCCAAAAAACCTATACAGGGTCGCTATGAGTCAGAACCAACTTAACATCACTTTACAACAACAACAATGCATGTCTTTGTCTCTTACGTTGTTTTTTGCTTAAAAGTCAATTTTATTAGAAGTAAATATTGTCACTCCTGCCCATTTTTATTGCTGTCCACTTGATAATTTTGTCCATTCTTTGATTTTTAGTCTATTTTTGTCTTTTGTTGTAAAATGTATCCCTCTTGCATATAGCATATGGAAGGATCCTGTTTTCTTATTAATTCTGTTACTCTCAGGCTCTTGACTGGAACATTTAACTATTTACATTCAGTGTAATTATCTGTAAGTATGAATTGGTTACTCTCATTTTGCTTGTGTGTGTTTTCGTGTGTGTGTGTGTGTGTGTGTGTGATGCTCTTTTCTTTGATCCACATAATTTTCTGTGCGTTTATTTTGTCTTTGGTTTTTCTTGCCATTGTTGTTCTAATGATCAGCAAATCTTTATGATTTCCCTCTTTTTTCATTTTGATAAGAAGGTATAAATTCTTTGAGTTCACCCTGTAATTTGTTAATGTCTTTCCCAGGTTAAAAGTATGTTTTATTCTAAAATGCCATTTGGAAGTTCTGTAACTATATAATTTCTTTTTTTTTTTTTTTTTTTTTTTTTTTTTTTTTTTTAATTTGTAGTTTCTTGTAAGTTTGATTTTACTTTAGATACTTTTATATCTGAGTTGATTTGTTCATGTTTTTGTCATGTGTGTTAATCTCAGGTAGTTGTCTGCTATTGTTGGTTCCCTGCCAAAAAATCTTCCTTTAGTAATTTTCATAAAATTTTGTAATTCATTATTTTTTTTTTACAAAATTTTGTAAAATTTTGTAATTCGTTATTACAATTCCTTCAAATTTTATTTATTTAGAATTAACATAGAACTTAAGGAACAATTTTGCTGGGTAAATGGTTTTGTTTGATTTTTTTTTCTTCTTCAGTGTTTTATATATTCATTTCATTGCCTTCTTGCCTGCATGGTTTCCTCTAAGAAATCAGAACTTAGTCTTTTTGCTTCTCCTTTTTTAGGGACTTTTCACTTTTCCCAAGCTCCTCAGCAATTTTTCTTTGTCTTTGGAATAGAAAGTTTGATCATGATATGTCTTGGTAAATGTCTTTTGGGGCATATCCTTTAAGTGATATTCATTCAGCTTACTAAATGGTTGTCTTCTCATCTTTCATGTTGTTGTTGTTAAGTGCCATTGAGTCGATTCTGACCCATGGCGACCCTGTATAGGGTTTCCGAGGAACAGCTGGTAAGCTTGAACTGCCGACCTTGCAGTTAAATAGCTTTGCAGTCTGGCACATTAACCCACAGCACCACACCAGGACATCTTTCATGATAGGGAATTCTTATTCCAACAACTCTTCTACAGTTTTCTGTTTCAGTTTTTTTAATTATTAATTTTTTTGTTCTTCCTGTTCTGTAATTCTGATCACCCACAAATTATTCATTTTCATAATGTCCTTCATAAATTTTAGGCTTTCTAATGAGTTTTTTTTTTTTTTCTTTCCCTTTGATAGTTCTTCTAGTATTATAGATAGATTAGTATTGAGTGGATTGTCTTGAAGCTCAGTCATTTGGCTTTCCTTTGATTCAAATCTGTATGTTGACCCTATCAATGTATTATACACTCTGAATCTTAATATTAATCTACTGGATTTCTATTTGTAGTTGTTATATTGTTTCAAATTGTTTTTATTTTGCCTGTTCTTGTTCTTGTAGTGTGTTCCTGAATTTTTCTCAAGTTTTTTTTTTTTTTTTTTTTTTTTTCTGAAGCTTTCATGCACAGCTTTCTTAATTTTTCTTTCAATTTCTTGTTGTTGTTCAGGGTCATTAAGTTGGTTCCAACTCATAGCGACCCAGTACAGGGGTCTGAGTAGTAACTTGAAGGTACCTAGGTACCATTTTTTGAGATATTTATCAAGTAGTTCCAATACCTACCTATTCCTCCCCAAAACCTTTTCTGACTATGTATTATGGCCTGTTTGAGTCATGAAATTGTCTTGGAGACATTGTGATGTCGTTGTATTTGTAATTAATTGATGACTGTCTATTGATGTGTTTTTAAGCATTCACTACCTGCTTCTTAGGAGTCCTGGTACAGCACTGTGGGTTAATGTGCTGGACTGCAAAGTCAGTTTGAACCACAAGGTTGGTGGTTTAAGTTCATGAGCCGCTCCTTGGAAACCCTATAGAGGGTTGATATGGGTCAGAACTGACTCAATGACACTTAATAACAACCTGCTTCTTGGTTGTTGTTGTTAGGTGTCATCGAGTCAGTTCTGAGCCATAGTGACCCTGTATAGGGTTTTCAAGGAGCAGCTGGTCAGCTTGAACCACTGACTTTGTGGTTCAAATGGCTTTGCAGTCTGGTGCATTAACCCAAGTGCCACACCAGGACTTCTGCTTCTTGATAGGTGTGATTAAAGACTGTAGACATGTTCACAATTAGTTTGCTGTTCATGAAGCTCAGCTTAGGGTGAGTTTGGCTGATGTTGTCTGCTTCCATTATTGATCAACACAATAAACTATAGTTTTGGTGTCCTTGAAGAACTCAAATTGTGTTCCTATATGGAACACAAGACACAGCTGTTCAAACAGAAGAATAGGATATTGAATGGTTTCAGGACATGTGTTTACCAAGGCTGTATTCTTTCATCATACTTATGCTGAGTAAATAATATGAGAAGCTGAATTACATGAAGAAGAATGTGGCATCATAATTGATGGAAGACTCATTAGCAACCTGCATTATGTATACAGCACAGCCTTGCTTGCTGGAAGTGAAGAGGACTTGAAATACTTACTGATGTCAATCAAGGACTACAGCCTTCAGTATGGATTGTTTCTCAATGTAAAGATGATGAAACTCCTCACAACTAGGCCAATGAATAACATCATGAGCAGTGGAAAAGAAATTGATGTTGTCAAGGGCTTCATTTTGTTTGAATCCATTATCAATGCTCGTGTGAGCAGCAGCCAAGAAATGAAGCGACGTATAACAATAGGTTAGGCGAATCTACTGCTAAAAGACCTCTTTAAAGTGTCAAAGAGCAAAGGAGTCACATTGAGGTACACATGACCCTAGCCATAGCATTTTCAATCATACCATGTGAATGTTGGACAATGAATAGGAAAGACCATAGAAGAATTGATGCATTTGAGTTATGGTGTTGGCAAGAATATTGAAAATTATGTAAATTGCCAGAAGAACTACCCAATCTTCTTGGAAAAAGTATAGCCAGAATGTTCCTTAGAAAAGAGGATGGTGAGCCGCCACCTCTCATACTTAGGACATGTTGTCAAGTGGGACCAGTCATTGAAGAAGGACATCATTCTTGGTAAAGTAGAAGGTCAGCAAAAAGATGGAAGACTCTCATGGGGTTGGGTTGACACAATGGCACCAATGAACTCAAGCGTAATAATAGTGGTAAGGACGGTGCAGGATTTGGCAGTAGTTCCTTCTGTGACCTATAGGGTCACTATTAGTCACAGCACTCAAAGACATGTAACAACTGTGTATTTGATAAGGAAAGTTTCAGAGTTTTCTAATGTTCAAAAAATTGTCTAGGCTATCAAACCAAAATTTATTTCCTGAATAAAGAAACTTTTGCTAATATAAAGCAGTTTTGATGGTGTGGTGGGTTAACAATTGATCTGCTTACTGCAAGATTGATGGTTTGAAATGATCAGCTATTTTTGCAGAAAGAGAAGAAGCTGGCTTGTTCCTATGTGGATTTACTGTGTGCGAGCAGTTCTACTCTGTTCTCTAGAGTTGCTGTAAGTTAGAATCCACTTGACAACAGTGGACTTGGTTTTATTTTCACTATTATAATTACTCTTACATCTCTATCAAGTATTCTCTAGTTGTGCTAAGGACTATCCTATGATGACATTGACAAGAATGCTCAGTCTTTCACCAAATATGTTAAAATTTCTAAATGAAAGATATAAACAATGTGATATTGGTGGATTCTGTGGTTCCCCCCAATCACAATTCAATTAGATAGTTAAACTACTGTCATGCTGTTTGCTGTCAGAATTGTTGTTTTTAAAAATACTGCACAGGTGTTATGCTTAAGAATCCAGTTTCCTGTAACTGAAATTCTTCAGAGCTATTTCTTAGATCAACCTAGCTGAAAGAAGATATTTGAATAAGGAGGAAAGACAAGTAGACATCAAACACACTCAAAAGTGCAGGAAATTGTAGCTCAATTATGATTATCATAATATCAAAACTCACAAGCAAAAATCAAAACAAAAGGATGTAATTATGTTTACTTTAAAATGCAAATTCTCTAAATTTTTACTTCTTAAACTTTTGTGTATATAAAAATCACCTCAAAATGTTATGCTGATTCTATCACAGTCTTTTTCTTCATTTAAACAGTAACTACCAGTGATTGTTGATAGGATGGCACCATACGATAAGCAAACCAATGCAAATACAAAAGTTCATGGTTCAAATCTGCTAGCTGCCCCATGGGAGAAAGACCAGGCTTCTGCTCCTCCAAGATTTAAAGCTTCAGAATGACAGGCTCACAGTGAATTGGAACTGACTTGATGGCACTTAAAAACAATAGCAACCAATGATCCTAATAGTTAGTAATTACTTCTAAAATGCAGGGGGGAAAAAAGTTACCTAGATAAAATCTTTGACATAAGTGCCTTGGAATCTGGATAGCATTCCAAAATTTCTTAGACACACAGAAAGATAAGAATCATAAATTTAGAGATTTTGCCTGTAAAAAGACTGATATCCACCAGGTTAAAGTTTTTATTCTCCATTATTCCACTGTAGTATTTGTCGTACTAAGATGCCTTGCATGTTGCTGTGATTCTGAAAGCTTTGCTTTCAAATACCAGCAGGATCACCCATACTGGTAAGATTTCAGTAGTGATTTCAGACTGAGGCAGACTAGGGAGGATGACGTCGTGATCTACTTGTGAAAAAAACCTTCGGAATAACAGTGGAATATTGCCTGGTATATGGCAGAAACATGAAACCCTCAGGTTGGAATGCATTCAAAATATGACTGGACAAGAGATGCCTCATCAAAGAAGGGTTGACCTTCATTTTCTGATGTGTTGTTATTGTTAATTGCTGTCAAGTCAGTTCTGACTCATAGCAACCGTGTATAGGTCTCCGAGGAGTGGCTGGTGAGTTTGAACCACTTACCTTATGGTTCAAACCAACTTTGTGGTACAGTGCTTATCTTACAGCACCACACCACCAGCCATGAGTCTGAAACCCTATACAGTATTGCTAGAAATTGGAACTGACTCAACGGCACTTAATGACAACCACAACAATGGTCTACTATGCAGATATGACAGATTGTAGAGGAATGGTGTGGCATTCATCATCAAAATGAGAATTTAAAAATTCACCCTGAAGTAAAACTCTGTCAGTAATACATAGGATAATATCCATTCACCTCTGAGAAACACCAGATAATATGACTACTTTTCAAGTGTATGCACCAACCACCAATGCCAAAGATGAAGAAACCAAAGATTTTTGTAAATATCTGCAGACTATAATTAATAACACATATAATTGAGATGCATTTATAACTCGTGGTGTGAAAGTTGAAAAAAAAATAAAAATCAATAGTTGGGAATTATGTCATAGTTATAGAAATGACAATTTTTATTGTCAGATGATAGAATTTTGCAAAACCAATGACTTATTCACTGCAAATCCTCTTTTTCAACAACATAATTGGCAACTATACATGTGTACTTGTCTTGATAGGATACACAGAAATCAAACCAACTATATTTGTAGAAAGATGCAATCAATAACCTCAATATCATCATTCTGAACAATGTCAGGGACCCATTGCAGAACAGCTCATCAGTTCATGTGCAAGTTCAAGTTGAAATTGAAGAAAATTAAAGTAAGTCCATGACAGTGAAAGCATGAGCTTGAGTATATATCCAACTTGAATCTAGAGACCATCTCAAGACTAAATATGGCCCATTGTACACTAATGACTGGAGACCAGAGGAGTTATATGATGAGATCAAGAACATTATACATAGAGAAAGAAAACGGTTATTAAAAAGGTAGGAAAGAAAGAAAAAAGCAAAATGGATGTCAGAAGACATTCTGAAACTTGCTCTTGAATGTCTACTAGCTAAAGCAAATGGAAGAAATGATGAAGTAGAAGAGCTGAATGGAAATTTTCAAAGGGTACTTCAAGAAGACAAAGGAAAATATTATAATGAAATATACAATGACCTGGAGCTATAAAACCAAATGGGAAGAACACACTCAACATTTCTCAAGTTGAAATAACTGAAGAAAACATTTCAGCCTCAAGATGCAAAATTCAAGAATTCTACAGGCAAAATATTAAATGAAGCAGGAAATGTCAAAAAGAGCTAGAAGGAATTCACAAAGTTGTTGTACCAAAAAAAAAAAAAAAAAAAAGATTGGCATTCATACATTCATGCATTTCAGTTGGTAGACTTAGACCAAAACTGATGGTCCTGAAGAAAGAAGTTGAACTGAAGGTATTGGTCAAATCTCTGCTCAATGAATTGGTGCATTGCCTATTGAGATATTTCAACAACATATACAGCACTGGAAGATCTCACTTGTCTACCATAAAATTTGGAAGACAGCTACCTGGCCAACTGCCAGAAAGGATCCATGTTTGTGCTATTTGTGAGGAAAGATGATACAACAGAATGCAGATATTATAAAAAATATCATCAACATCATATGCAATAAAACCAATTTGTATTCAGCAAGTAAAATTTTGCTGAAGATAATTAAAAAATGGTTGTTGCCATTTGCTGAACAGGGAAATTCCAGATATCCATGCAGTAATAAAGGAGCTCTGGTAGCATAGTGGTTACAAATCGGCTGCTAACCTCAAAGTCGGCAGTTCGAAACTACCAGCTGTTCTGTGGGAGAAAGATGAGGCTTTCTGCTCCCATAAATATTTGCAGCCTCAGAAACCCTGTGCAAGGTCACTATGAGTCGGAACTGATTTGACAGCACTAGATAACAACATGCAGTAATAAGAAGAGGTCTTGAAATGAGAGCTACCATTGCTGATGTCCAGGGAGCATCTGGTGGATACAAATGGCTGACTTTGCACATAACCCGTTACACCACCAGGGTTTTTCTGCAGATTGATTTAGTGTGGAGACAGATGTCTAGCTGTGTTTTGTTGACCATGTATATTTACTCAACTTTGGATTGTAGCAAATTATGGCTAACATTGTAAAGAATGAAAATTCAAGAACATTTATGTGTGCTCACATGTAACCAGTGTAAAGACCAAGAAGCAGTTCTAAAGGAATAAGGGGATAATGCAGTTTCAAATCAGGGAAAATATGGGTGAGTGTTGCATCCTTTCACCACACTAAATCAATCTGCAGAAAAACCCTAGTGGTGTAACGGGTTATGTGCAAAGTCAGCCATTTGTATCCACCAGATGCTCCCTGGAAAAAGATGAGGCTTCCTGCTCCAATAGATGTTACAGCCTCATAAACCCTATACAGGGTCACTGTTGAGTTGGAACAGACTCAATGCACGTAACAAAAACAGCAATCAATCAATCTGCATGCTGAACAAAAATCCAAGAATCTAGATTACACGTATCAATCAGCATGAGAAGGAAGACTCATGAACAACTTGAAATATGCAGATGACACAGTCTTACTTCCTGAAACTGAAAAGGACTTAAAACATTGACGAAGGTCAAGGTAAAAAATTACACCCTTCAGCTTGGAATACACTTCAACATAAAGAAAAAAGAAAGTCTCATTAATGGACCAATGAGCAACAGAAAGGAAAGCAGAGAATATATCAAAGTTGTCAAGGATGTCATTTTAGTTAGATCCACAATCAATACCCATGAATCAGCAGTCAAGAAATCAAACCTCATATTGCATTGTGAAATTTACTGCAGAAGGTATCTTTAGATTGTTAAAAAAGCAGAGATGGGGTTACTCTGAAGATTTGGGGTATATTTGACCCAAATCATGACATTTTCAATCACCTCCTATGCATGAAAAATTATATAATGTATAAGGAAGATCCAGGAGAATTGATGCCTTTGTTGTTTAAAAAGAATATTGACTATATACCATGGACTGCCAGAAGAATAAGCAAATCTATCTTGACAGAATTACAGCCAAAATACTTCTTAAAGGGGAGACTGGTGAAACTTCGTCCCACGTTCTTTGGATATTGTTAGGAGAGACTAATCCCTGGGAAGAATTTTGTGCTTGGTAAAATAGATGGTCTGTGACAAAGAGAAAGACCCTCAATGAGATGGATTACCACAGTGACTGCAATATGGGGTAAACATAACCATTGTGAGGATGTTGCAGGATCAGGATGGAATTCATTCAGGCTGTCCAGTGTGGACTGACTAGAGAACAACTAAAAGTATCAGTGATTCTGCTGCATGTGATTGCAACTGATGATACACTGTTTCATCAGATCTTATTATATAAGATCTTATTATATAAACATTGCATCTTATTATATAAACAAAACAAATGTTGATGTTAATAGTTTAGGTTGCAAGGTGCAGTGGACTAAGCATTATACTGCTAACTGATAAATTGGTGGTTTCAATCCATCCGATATTCCATAGAAGATGAGGCAGTCTGCCTCCATGAACACTTTCAGCCTCAGAAACCCTATGCGCCAGTTCTACTCTGTCCTATGAGCTAACTATAAGTTGGAATCTATTTGACAACAGTGGGTAGTGGATAAGCTGAGATGGCTTTTTTTTTTTTTTATGTTTTATTGTGAATGATGTGATAGTTTACATGAGAGAACATTAGTTTTACATTCATCCTATCATATATCATTTCATTGCTGTGGTTATCATCCCCTCCATGTATCATCAACCAACCAAAGCCTGCCCCCAGGTCGTCAGCCCACAATCCCTCTCCCTCTCTGGTTCTAAAGTCTCCAGCTGCTTCATCTCACCACGTCATCATCTCTGCCGCCATCTCTGGCAGCACTGCTTCTCTGGGTAGGGTCCCGGTCACCGTTCTTCTCCCATGATGGTCCCAGGGACCTCTGCTCCTAGGCTGAAAAGTTAATCACTCCCCTCCTTGCTACAAAATGTCTACCTTTACATTTCCAATCCTCACAATCAGTCCTGATAACAATTATTCACTATTGTATCACAAGAGACCTATCCGCATTTACTTTCATCAGCCCTGCCCAGACAGATTGGATACTACTCAGTGGAGATTCACCTTCCTCCACATCCTCTGGATCTAGGTTACCTCTTGAAAGCTTGTAAGCCAGTCACTTCTTGCCTTTGTAACCACCCCACCCCACCCCACCCCACCCCCAATTTGGGTAACCAATGTCCAAGCTGCCCATCCCTGTCTACTCTGTGTATGGAGGGGGTGGAAATGATCCTTGCTGTAAAGATTTGTTCCCTTTTTTGAGCTACTGCATCCATAGGTGTAGGTCAAATTCATCAAATTGTATCAGATTACTCTTTTTTTTCTCTTCTTTCTTCTTCTAGTTGAGCTCTGATCATCCAGTCATTGAAGCCAGGTCAAGTGGGTATTATCTGCAAGTGTGGATGTTCTTATGCATATGTCCTCTCTTCTTACCAGCTGGACACTTCACTCTCCACTCTAGCCCTCTGTGGCTATGCCACTGACTCTGGGCCCAAGAGTCCCCAGGTCTTGCCACACTGCTGGCTGCCCAGGTCTCCACCCAGGTTCACAAGAGACTATTGAACATTGTAGAGCTTAGCTCGCAAAGTCGTTTGAAATACATTAGCCCACAGCGCCACACCAGGACTCCATAGCAAGCCCTAATTTCCTTCTCTACTAAAATGACAATTTCTCAGGCTACCCAATTATTATCTATCACCATTTATTGTTATTTGTCTTTAAAACACTGATCTGGTATGATATTATATAATTATCCTCTGTAATGTACTCTAGACTTTATACTCCTTAAGGGTAAGGTCTTGCTCTAATTCATCACTATACTACATGTATCTGAAATTGTATCTGACATTTTAAAAAATGTGATGAAACAATAATTTATTACTGATATTTGTGAAACAAATACCAGAATAGCACTAAGAAAATAAAAGCATCTAAGTGTTAGCATTGACTCAGAAGTGTCAAAGATACTTTGCAAAAACTAAACAGTTTTTCTATTGGCTCTCCAGTATTAGCTATGGGAAACCATCAGCTGATTTCCACTTGGCATGGTTTCAGATATGAATGAAAATACTTCTTTATATGTTTGAATAAAGATATAAGTTTTTATAGTCAGAGCTATAGGAACTATACATAGAAAACATAATCTGAAGTTTTTAATTACCTCCAAAAATTAACTAAATGAATCAAAATCCATGATGTTATTGTTGCTGATGCCTTTGTTACCTACCAAGCCTTTGTTACCTACCGATATATTCACTGGAAACATTACCAGAAATGAGAGTTGTGAATATTTTTCAGTGGTTACAAAAACCTCATACCAACCTAAATTCAATAAATATCTTGTTTGGGAGAAATACCTTGATATTTTGCAAACAGTTCACTGAAACATTCAGTAATCCTCACTGTATACACGTGGATGCTGTAATCTAGGGAGATTAAATGATCTGACATAATTTACATTCTTTGTTCATGATTTCATAATGTTAAAGAGAATTTGCTAAACTTATTCTTTGCCTTGAAATTAATTAGTGAATATTTCCTAGTGTTTCAAAAAGTTCTGAAGTGACTATGAAGAGAACATGTTAAGTGAGTTGCTGTATCCTCTGGAGATTTCTACTGTACAGTTTATTTCTTTGTGATAAAATATATTGCCAGTGATATTGTTGTATGTCTACAAACTAGTGATAGCAGCAACTAGCTGGTGCTCTCAACACATGAAATTCCCTAGATTTTGCTTTTTTTCTTGGGTCTTTGAAATTTTCTTTCATATATTGACCATGAGATAAAAAATGTAGAACTCTACCAGTGGACATACCAAGATATAGTTATCTATATGGAGAAAGAGAGAGAGATTGATTTATCTCAAGAAAATGACTCACTCTTGTAGAGATAGGCAAGTCCAAAATCACTGGGCCAGATATTAATCTGGAGGCTTCTCCTGACTCAGGTAACTACAGGGATTGACAAATCCAAAATCTGCTGATTCATGGACTGCAGAGGCCCATAAATCTAAGACTGACAAGCAATAGCATAGACTGCTGTCTTTAAGTTCCAAGAATCAGAGGTCACATCATGACTGTTGGTTGCAGGATCCAGAGAGAGCAAAAAGCTAATGAGTTTTGCCAGGAAACTGTTCATAACTCAGAACACAGGCCACACACCTGAGGCAGCAGGGCTGTCATGTGAATAAGCATAGTGCATCCCACCTTAATATCCTTACGTGATAGTTGAGGTTTTGTGTCAACTTGATGGGGTCAGTATTCTCAGTGGTTTGGCAATTGAAATGTAGTTATCTCCATAATGAGATCTAATATCACATAATTAACTCTCTGATGAGAACTACTATGAGAAACCTATAAATTTAAAGGGTGCATCCATGGAGAAATGGCTTGTCTCCAATATATTAAATGCTCAGACAAAGCTTGATTACTCTCTGCTGGCTCTGGCCAGCATCTAACTTGCTCTCTGACTTGCTCTCTGACCTCCAGTCCTTTGAACTTGAGCCAGTGACCTGCTCTATTGCCTTCCTGGTTGCCTATCTGTCTGTCTAAATGTGTGCCTACCTGACTACCTGATTGTCTGACTGCCTGGCAACCATCTTACCTGCTGACCTTTGTTCATCTGAACCTGACTTGGGACTCTTTCACCTCTTGAACTGTGTTAGTCAGTTCCTTACAAACATCTTTTTATATACACAAACATAAGTTTCACTGGTTTTGCTTCTCTAGAGACCCTAGTCCAAAGTACTGGGAGTGGTTCTAGAGAAACAAATCATAAGAAAAGGTTTTGTAAATTGGTTCTAATGTCTGATTATCTTTAAAGGTACTAGTAACTATGCTTCTATTAGTAAGGAGGGTGTTGCTAATTCACAACATGAGATGGCAATGTTAATATGCAAAGTATCAGCAATGAGCACAAGTGAGATGCTTGGTGATCTTGTGTTTGATAATTTTCTGCAATTTTTGTCAGGATGAGAAGTATAGGAAAGTTGGTTTGTAGGCCCTACTGACAATAGACCAAGCAGTAAAGGAAAGAGACCAGCTGAGTACTTTGGAGTTTTAGCTTAAGTAACACATGAAAGACCCGGATGTTTCCAATTATGCCATGAAAGAGAGTAATTATTTCTCTCAGTAACCGAGTTGATGAGATTACCAATCAAAACCCAGAGGCTTATCATAACAGGAGCTGAATTACAATGCCAACTGAATTGCCAATCTCAAATGGTGTCATATGTTAAAGTGAGGTCATTGATTGGGAAGAAATGGAATCCTGAAACTTGGGATGAGGACATGTGGGCAGATAATCAGGAAGCTGGGAACATGTAGCCCCTAAATTCCATCAAATGACTCTTTTTTTAAAAGTTTTTATTGTGAACTGAGTGATAGATTATATGGGAACATCAGTTTTACATTCATCATTTCGTTGCAATGATTACGATCTCCTCTGTGCGTCATCATGTCAAATCACTCTTGCCAACAGCACCAGCCTTCCCACAGGAATATATTACTCCATTTTGTCAGTTGCTCCATCATCAGTAAAATCATTGTCCCCACTGCCCACACTTGATGAGATAACCCAAATGTGCCTGCTAAAGTGATGCTTGAGCCATTAACTGGAGACTAATTTAAACTAGATGTCTAGCAAGACATTGCTGAATGTTCCCAGGAAACAACTTCACCAATTTTTGTGTCTAGACCTATAACTAGACAATTCTCAGAGAGACCCAAAAGGTGAAGTACAAATTGTGGCCCAGGAAATATAACACTACACTCTTAAAGAGCTGCTTAGGTTTTCTAGTCTGTACAAACAGAAACCTGGAAAGTATGTGTGGGAATGACTATTAAGGATATGGGATAATGGTGCAAGGAACATGAGATCTGATTCATCTAAGTTTATTAATATAGACCCACTAAGCACAGATTCTTCATTCAGTATTTCATCTTGAGATGTTAGGGGAGGATATAATAGTTTATTTGGTGGCTTGTGCTGTTTTTTAATAAGACTTTTTACCTAGCTTTGTTTATTTGGTTGGTGCATTGAAGAATGGATTGTGTGGTGGTCTACAATACATCAGGTTGAAGTACCAGACCTTTCTTGGTAGTCTGTAATGGAAGGAATCCAAAGGTCTCAGTAAATTGGCATGTTAGAGTGGACTTATCAAGATAGACCGTGAACCCACACATAGAGTGTCCAGATGACACACTTTTAACCACCAAAGTGAGGAACAAATTTATGAAGGGAGTCCCAGGAGCCCCAGGCTCCTTGAAGATTGCTGTGAGTGCTATTTAATGTAAAGCAACTTTGACAATGGGAGCTGACCTAATAGAATTCAGACACCTATCCAAAATGGGGTTGATGGGACCCTGAGATAGTAGGAACCAATTGGTATCACTTAATCAACAAAGACAAGGTTGGTGTACTTAACGTAATAGACAACAGAATCAGAGTAGTAATAGAAACCCCCTGACTCTTGTCACTTGATGACATTGGCTACTTAAGCAGGGTGTCCCTAGGAGGGAAATAGATGGAAAATCTACTAAATATTTACTTAATCTGTAAAGGGAAAGACTTCTAGGTTCAGTGAATGGAAGTCTAACTGAAATCACCAGGATAGAGAGCCATGACTTTGCAAACACTTTCCATTCTTGAGCCAGTTTAAAGACTCACGATGCCTTGAATGAGGGGTGCGAGGTTCCCTTGAAGAAGAACCCAACTACACTGCCAACTAATAGTATTTCTCCTAGCTTTCCCCAAAGATATATAAGGCTTTTTACAGGCTTTTATATGAGGACTGTTCATTGGAGATTACTGGACATGATTTCTGAATTGATACTAATTACTGAAGTCCCAAAAGGTCACTGAGGCCTACCAGTTAGAGTGGGAGCATATGGAGGTCAAGCTATTAATTAATATTAGCTAAATTTTGCCTCACTGTGGGTTCAGTGGATCCCCTAGCTCATCATGTAGTGATTTTCCCATTTCCAGAGTGCATAATCAAAATAGGCATCCTCAGCAACTGGCAGAACCCCCACATTGAATCACTGAAATATGAAATAAGGGTTATGATGGCTGGAAAAACCAAGTGGAAGTCATTAGAAGTACGTCTGCCTAAGAAAATACTACACCAAAAGCAAAACTGCTTTCTTGGAGGGATTTCAGAGATTAGTTCTACAATAAAAAAATTGTAGGATGCAGGGATCATGATTCCCAACACATCCCCATTTAATTCACCTATCTGCTCTGTGCAAAAACCAGATGGATTTTAGAGAGTGACACAGGGTTATTGTAAACTTATGTAGGTGGTGACTTCAATTGTAGCTGGTGTTCCAAATGTTGTTTTATTGCTTGAGCAAGTTGATACATCTCCTGGCACCTGATATGCAGCTATTGATATGGCCAAAGTGTTTTTCTCAGGTGCAGTTTGAAAAGATCACCAGAAGCAGTTTTCCTTCAGCTGGCAAGGCAAGCAATACACCTCCACTTCCCTTCGTCATCAGCTCTCCAAAACTGCATCCTAATTGATTCCACAGGGACCTTGATTGGCTTTCCCTGCCATAAGGCTTCCAACTGGGGCTTTACATGCATGACACTATGCTGTATGGACCTATTAAGGAAGAACTATCAATTATTCTAGACTAAAAGGAGCTCTGGTAGCGCACTGGTTATGAATCGGGCTGTGAACCTCAAGGTCAGCAGTTCGAAACT
>NW_006408835.1:73869-85074 GCF_000296735.1 Chrysochloris asiatica
GGTAGCGCACTGGTTATGAATCGGGCTGTGAACCTCAAGGTCAGCAGTTCGAAACTACCAGCCACTCCGCGGGAGAAAGATGAGGCTTTCTGCTCCCGTGAAGATTTACAGCCTCGGAAACCCTGTTACAGGGTCGCTATGAGTAGGAACCGATTCGACGGCACTTAACAACAACAACAACATAGGTAAAAACATCTGAGTGCTGGTGGTGGTGATGTGCCGTGAAGTTGGTTCCAACACACAGCGACCCTGCACAGGTTTCCAAGGCTGTAAATCTTTACGGGAACAGAAAGTCTCATCTTTCTCCTGTGGAATAGCTGGTAGTTTGGAACTGCTGACCTTGCAGTTTGCAGCCCGATTCATAACCACTAAGCTATAATGCCTGGTGGGACTCTTCAAATTCTGGAAGCAATTCATCTGTCATTTTGGTGTGGTATTCCAGCATATTTATCAAGTGACTTGAAAAGCTGTTAATTTGAAGGATGATCAAAACATGGCATGACTTTGCCGCACATTCAGGCCGCCATGCAAGCCCACCTGCTGATCCAATGGTACTTGAAGTGTCAGTGGAAAAGAGTTTGAAGTCTTTGAGAGGTGCCTATTGTTAACCACAATGTAGACCCTCAGGACTTTGAGGCAAAGCCCTGCCATCCTCTGTATATAATTACTCTCTTTTTCACAAACGTGTTTTGGCTTGTTGTTGTTGTTTTTGTTGTTAAGTGCTGTTAAGTGTTGTTAAGTTGAGCTTGTTAGTGGGCCTAAGCATTGGTCACCTAGTCATCATGCAACCTGAACTACCCATTATGAATCGGGTGTTATCTGACACATACAGAGTCATAAAGCAGCACTCCATCGATGGAAGTGGTACATAGGAAACTGGGGCTTGAGCAGGACCTGAGGCAAATGGAATTTGCATTGGGAAGTAACCCAAATCCTCATGGTCTTTACTTTGGTCACATTACCTCCCCTCTTCAGGTCTATTTCTGTGGTCTCATGGGAAATTCCTGATGACCAAGAACTCTGAGGTCCACTGAGGAAGAGAAAACACATGTAGATTTACAGATGATTATGGATGATATGCAGGTTCCACTCAAAAACAGGCATCAACAGTACTGCAAGCCCTCGCCGGGACTTACCTGGGAAATCCTCCCAATGGGCACAATTTGGAGCAGTGCATATGAGTCTACATTTTGCTTAGAAGGAGAAATGTCCAAAAGTGTTATGTCATACTGATTCATGGGCTGTGACCAATGGTTTGTCTGGATGGTCAGGGACTTCAAAGGAACATGATTAGAAAATAGATGACAAGGATGTATAGGTAAGAGGAATGTGGATAGACTTCTCTAAATGGGCAAAAAGGGGAAGATAAGTGAATGCACACCAAAGGGTTACCTCAGCAAAGGAGGATTTTTAACCAGTGAACAGGATGACATGTTCTGTGGAAACTCACCATCCTTCTTCACCAGTCACTCCTATTATTACCCAGTGGACTCATGAACCAAACGGCCATGGTGCCAGGGATGGACGTAATTCATGGGTTCAGCAGCATGGGCTTCAGTTCACGAAGGCTGACTTGGCTACAGCCACTTCTGAGTTCCCAGTCTATCAGCCACATAAGCAACATTGAGTCTAAAGTATGTGACCTTAGTATAGGTAAGGGTCTGTGAAAAAGAGAAATCCACTCAAATAGGTGAATTGAGATAGTGGCTGCAACAATGGACTCAAACATAAGAATGATTGTGAGAATGGTGAGCGATTGGGCAACGTTTTATGCTATCATGCAATGGCGTCACTATGAGTCCGAACCAACTAAATGGAGTTTAACAGTAACATGCTGGAGATAGCTCAGTGTTGTGTAAAATACCTGGAGATTTTAGAGAATTTAAAAACCAATACTTAAGGTCAAGAATCAACTACTAAGCAATTTCACTGTTGCAGGAATCTGGCATTCCATAGTAAGAAAGAAAATGTTTAATTTTTATTTTATTCCTGTGAATATTCTTCAAAAAATCTCCATTTAGGTTTAGTGAGAATTAACTGGACAGCTCAAACAACAATAATGTCATTACTTTCTGAAATTCATGATGCAATCATATACAAAATGTATAGCTTGGGGAATCTCTGTCTCCAGCTCTGAGTCCTGTGGATTTTGCACTTAAAAAATAAAACCCTTTTAGAAGACTCAACCTAGCTTTTTTTTTTTTTCCAAAGGTCTAATTAACATGAATGTTATTGAAGTGCAGATGTAGGAAGTATTTCTACCCGGGTTCATATAATGTGACTCCTACTTAACTTCCTACTCTCGCTAGTAATTCTTAAAACTCCTTAAGTTTATGTATAGTCTTGAACTCCCAGATCTCAAATATACATGGGTGAGTCAAAAATTATCTGCACTCCTGTTATATTAAAATACGCACCCATGGTTCATTCTGTCAAATAGATGAGTGAGAGTGGATTATGTGGCAAATCATTTGCAAATCAGCCATGGCTCTGCCTATGAAATAATTCACAACAGACTTGGGTTTCAAAAAGTTTGTGCAAGATGAGTACTAAAACAACTCACAGAAAGCACAAATAGAAGCATTTGGACATTTGCAAACAGAATTCAAACTGATACTTGAAGGAAGGCAAAAGTTTCTTTTAAAAAATCACTGCTGGTGATGGACATGGATTCATTATTACAAGCTTGAGAGTAAATGCAGAATACTATTGTATCCATGCCTTAGGCCATGGGTTGTTTTTGTTTTTGATATGAGTAGTCATACATATGAGTCCTGGTGTGGTGCTCCAGGAGAATATACTGGACTGAAAGGTCAGTTTGATTTACCAGCTGCTCCTTGAAAGCCCTATGCAGGGTCTCAAGTAGTCAGAACTGACTCGACGGCACTTAGCAACAAGTCACAGGTAGGAGTAACTGTGTGCTGTTGATGACTGCTAATGAAAGGTTACAGGTTCAAGTTCATTCAGAGACAATTTGCTTCTGAAGTTTCAGGCATTTTAAACCTTCTGGAACAAACACAAGGTTGCTATAAGTTTGAATCGACTGAGCAGTGATGCGTTAGTCATGGTCAGGATTAGGAATGAAAGTGAGATTTCTGGAAATGAAAATTTTCTACTCTCCTCCTTGCAGTTTCATCTCCTTTTCCAGGACAGCAAGCTCAGGCAGCTGGTTCTTTCCCACCTTGCTACCTTTACACAGGAGCTGAGATTTCCTACAGATCATCATACAGTTATTCTCGATGGAACTGCATTTACTACAATTTTCTAGCTCTTACTTGACTTATCTGGGTTAGGGTAATTTAGAACTATTTCGTATGCCATGCTTGATAGTATCTACATTCTCCTGCAGTAATGCAGTAGTGACCAGAGGCCTCATTGGAATCTTAACATGACTCTCATAGAGGAATGGAAAAGGGATTCAAAATATATCACTTATCTGCTAAGCTCTGCCCAGACTTGCTATGCTTTTCCTAATCATTCTGTGATTAGGAATTAGTTCTCTGTGAATCTCCAATGGTATTATGGAGAAACTGATAGTGAGAACCTGGTCTGAGCTACCTGGATCTGTTTTGACATACTTAGACCTAAGAACAGACTCCAGCACTTACTAGGTATTTAAACTTAGGGGGTGCTTCTCATAATTCAGAAAGTTAAACTTTGAGGCATTCAAACTTCAGTTCTGCCAGAACAGCATTCATTCAGAACATCAACAAATGCATACGGAGTTCCTAAGAGAGCACAGTGGCTCTGTAGGAGAAGCAATGAACTGTGAACCACATGGTTGGCCTTTGGGCCTACCAGCCACTCCAAAGAGGGCTAGATGAGACATTCTGCTCTGCAGAGGTTTATAGGCTCAAAAACTATATACAGCGTCTCTATGAGTTGGAACCAACTCAATGGAGCTTAGCAATAAGAACAAGGAACCATGGTAGCTTAGTGGGTTACATGCTGGACTGCAAACCACAAGGAAATTCTATGGGAGAAAGATGAGGCTCTTTGATCCCTTAACAATTTGTAGTCTTAGAAACCCTATGCAAGGTTGTTGTGAGTCATAATTAACTGGGTAACACATAACCACCACCACCATGCACTGAACAGGGGTGGGGAAGGTCCAGCCGGTGGACCATATAAGGCTGTGAGATCATTTGGTCTGGCCCTGCCAAGGCAATCCCAGTTCCCATCATCACCTTGTTGTTGCTGTTGTTAGGTGCTATAGAGTCGGTACTGACCCATAGCGACCTTATGCACATTAGAGTGAAACACTGCCTGACTGTGGGCCAACCTCACTACTATTGCCAGGCTTGAGTCCATCAGTGCTGCCACTTGGCCAATCCATCTCATTGGGGGTCTTCTTCTTCTTTTTTCTTTGACCCTCCACCTTAACAAGACTGATATCCTTTTCCAGCAATTGGTCTCTCCTTACAATACATCCAAAGTGTGAGAGACAAAGTTTGGCCATCTTGGCCTCCAAAGAGCATTCTGGCTGCACTTCTTCCAAAACAGATCTATTGGTTCTTTTGGCAGCCCATGGCGCTTTCAATACAACACCATAACTCAAAAGCATCAATTCTGCTATGGTCTTCCTTATTCACTGTCCAGCTTTTGCATGCATATGAAGTTATCGAAAATACCATGGCTTGGGTCAGGCGCACCTTAGTCCTCAAGCTGACATCTTTGCTCTTCAACACTTTAAAAAGTTTTTGTGTAGTAGATTTGCCTAATGCAATATATTGCTTGATTTCTTGACTGCTGTTTCCACGAGTGTTGATATTTGATCCGAGAAGAATGAAGTCCTTGACAATTTCAATCTTTTCTCCATTGATAATAATGTTGTTTATTGGTCCATTGGTGAGGATGTTTGTTTTCTTTACTTTGAGATGCAATCCATACCAAAGGCTGTGCTCTTTGATCTTCATCAGTAAATGCTTTAAGTCCTCTTCACTTTCAGCAAACAAGGTTGTATCATCTGCATATTGCAGGTTGTTAATGAGTTTTCATCCAATCCTGATGCCATGTTTTTCTTCATAGAACCCAGCTTCTCATATTATTTGCTCAGCATACAGGTTGAATAAGTATGGTGAAAGAATACAACCTTGTCACATACCTTTCTTAATTTTAAACCATTCAGTGTTCCCATGTTCTGTTTGAACAACTGCTTCTTGGTCATCATCTTAGGGATGAGTTTATTAAATATTTGACCAAATATAACAGGTTAAATTTCAAGTTGGTAATTTTGAATGCCCATGAATGATGTTTTATATTTTGGCAGAAAAAAATGTTCCCATCCCTAATACAGGGTTCTCAAATTGAGGGACAAAGCAGTGAAAACAATGAGATTTAAATCCATGACTATGGGCAGTTTATTAGCCTTTGACAAGCTTATAAAAAGCAGCAGAACAATGTCTGACAGAGTACAGAAAGATAACCCCTCAGATTGGAAGGTACTCAAAATACAACTGGGAAAGAGTTTTCTTTTCAAAGTGGTTTCAGCATTAATGAGGTAAATACAGCAAAGTTTTTGAGGCCTCCATTACTGATGGAACACAGCTCAAAATGAGAAGATACAGCTATAAACATCCATTAGTAATTGGAACTTGGAGTATGTAAAGTACGAATATAAGAAAATTGAAAATTGTTCTAAAAATGAAATAGAACACATAAGATCAATATCCTAGGCACTAGTGAGCTGAAATGGATAGGCACTGAGCATTTTGAATCAGAGGGATGACAAATTCAAGAGAAATGGTCATCATCAACTAGCACATTTCAAGATCTACCTTGAATTAAAATGTGGTCTATTATAATAGCTATATACCTAGCTATATACCTAATATAGCTATATTAGAAAGACCAGCTAATACATTTATTATTCACATTTACACACCAATAGCCAAAGGCAATAAAGAAGAAATTGAAGAAGTCTACCAACTTCCTAAGTCTGATATTGATCCAATATGTAAACAAGATGCATTGATAATTACTAATGATTGGGATGTGAAAGCTAGAAACAAAGAGGAAAGATTATTAGTTGGAAAATATGGCCTTGGTGAAAATAATTACTGACACTGGAGATTATATGATAAAACTGTGAAATACCAACAGCTTGTTCATTACAAATACCTTTTCAACAACATAAGTGGATAATACACACATGGACTTCACCAGATGAAATGTATAGGAATCAAAATTACTACATCTGTGGAAGAAGTTGAAGAAGAACCTCAAGATGATTGGTCCACACAAAAACAGAGTCTAATTGTGAAATAGACCACAGCCAAAATACAAACTTTAAAATAGTTGTTATTGTTAAGTGCCTTTAAGTCCGTTCCAACTCATAGTGATCCTGTATGGTTTCTGAGGCTTTTTGGACTCTTTGTGGGAGCAAAAAAAAAATCATCTTTCTCCCATAAACTTTACCAAATCCTACCCTGTTACAAGGTCGCTATGGGTTGAAACTAACTCAATGACACTTAACAAGAACACCTGAATTTAGAGACCATCTAAGAACAGATTTGATACATCAAACACTAATGACGCAAGACCAAATTTGATGTGAGATGACAACAAGAACATTATTTATGGAGAAAGCAAAATGTCATTATAAAAACAGGCAACAGCTCTTCTGGTCCCTGGCACGCTGGGAGTTGCGGGCGTCGGTGCAGACATGGCCAAGTCCAAGAACCACACCACGCACAACCAGTTCTGAAAATGGCACAGAAATGGTATCAAGAAACCCAGATCACAATGATATGAATCTCTCAAGGGGGTGGACCCCAGGTTTCTGAGGAACATGTGCTTTGCCAAGAAGCACAACAAGAAGGGCCTGAAGAAGATGCAGGACAACAACACCAAGGCCATAGATGCACGTGCTGAGGCTATCAAGGCTCTCATAAAGCCCAAAGAGATCAAGCCTAAGATCCTAAGGGGTGTCAACCACAAGCTCAGTCGACTGGCCTACATTGCCCATCCCAAGCAGGGAAAGCGTGTTCGGGCATGCATTGCCAAGGGTCTGAGGCTCTGTCGGCCAAAGTCCAAGGCCAGTGCTAAAACTAAGGCTGAAGCTTCAACCAAGGTCTCAACTAAAGCTCCAGTCAAGGCCTCAGCTAAAGCTATAGCCAAGGCCTCAACTCAAGCCCCAGACAAGGCTTCAACTCCAGCCCCAGCCAAGGCCTCACCTCAGGCTCCCAAAGGTACCCAGGCCCCCACAAAGATGGAATAGAGTTCTCCATCTGAGGACAGAGGGATTGGCATGACCCTTTGGGCTACCATCTGTATGGAGCTGGTGTCCTCCTGTGCTGTTTGTACAAATAAATATGAGGCAGTAAAAACAAAAAAAAACAAAAAAAAAAACAAGCAAGAAAGAAAAGACCAAAGTGAATGTCAGAGAAGATTCTGAAACTTGCTCTTGAACTAGAGTAGGCAAAGCAAATGGAAGAAATATTGACATAAAACAGTTGAACAGAACATTTCAAAAGGTAGCTTGAGAAAACAGAGTAAAGTATTAGAAAGAAATGTGTAAAGACCTGGAGTTAGAAAAATCAAAAGGGAATAAGAAAATTACCATTTATCAAGCTGAAAGAACTGAAAAAAAAAAAAAAAAAAGCATTCACGCTTCAAAGTTCAATACTGAAGGATTCTATAGTCAAAATATTAAATGATTCAGGAAGTATCAAAAGATCTGGGAATATACAGAGTCACTCCACCAAATACAAATTGGTTAATGTTGAACCATTTCAAGAGGTGGTATATAGTCAAGAGCCAGAGGTATGAAAGTAAGAGTTCAAGCTTCACTGAAGGTATTAGTGAAAAACCAGGCTGCAAGATTTGATGGAATTCCAATAGAAATGCTTCTACAAACTGATGCAGTATTAGAAGCACTCACTAGTTTATGCTAAGACATTTAGAAGACAGCTATCTGGTCAACTGAATGGAAAAACTCCATATTTGTACCCATTTCAAAGAAAAGTGCTGCTTCAGAATGTGGAAGTTACTGATATCATTAATATCACACTCAAATAAAGTTTTACAAAAGATAATGAATAAACGGTTGCAGCAGTACATTGACAAGTAGTTGCTAGAAATTCAAATCAGATTCAAAGGAGGCATGGAAAGAGAAATGTCATTGCTAATGACAGCTGGGTATTGACGGAAAGCAGAGAATACCAGAAAGATGTATAGTTGTGTTTTATTGACTATGAAAATACATTTGACTCTGTGTATCATAGCAACTATTGATAACATTGTGAAGAATGAGAATTATCGAACACCTAATTGTGCTCATGCCAAACCTGCACATAAACCTAGACACAGTCTTTAGAGCAGAACAGGGCAATATGATATGGTTTAAAATCAGGAAAGGTGTGAATGAGGATTGTAGTCTTTCTCCATACCCATTCAATAACCCAAGAAGGTGGACTGTTTTAAAAAGAATGTGTCAGCAGCCAACAAACATATGAAGTGTTCACAATCACTAGCCATTAGAGAGATGCAAATCAAAACAACAATGAGATATCATCTCACACCAATAATAACAGCAAAGTTCCAAATGTAGAGGACAGTAAATGCTGGCAGGGATGTGGAGAGACTGGGACACTTGTAGGAGGCCATCAAGATTATAACCTAAATGCCACCTCGTGACTAGAGTTGGGATAGGTTTTCTTTGATTAATAATAAACTGTCTCTGGGAAAAGGGAACTTAAATTGTGCTAAAACCACATGATTCAATGTTGCTATAACAATACTTATACTTATGTGATCATATCCTGGTTGGTAATCATATCCTTGTTACTATGGAAAACATTGTAACTAGGTAGAATAACAATGACCTAATGCTAAAAAGTCCTATATAAACCACGTTGCTACAATAAACTATATCACTGGCCATCAGCCTTGTGGCCCTTGTCTGATTTTAATCCTCACGTCTCCTTCGAGTAACTCACGCAGTGGTCTGAGTTAATCTCAGACCCCCACATCTGGCGCCCAATGTGGGGCATGACTACTGCATGTCATCATAATTACAAGTGGATATGTGTAACACCTCTGTCCTACAATGGCACAGACATTACCTGGCCTCAAATTCAGGCTCAACTTAAAGGCATTTGGAACAACTCAGACATTTCATTCAATATGCAAGCTTTACATTCACAAATTAGATCCATTAGTCAGCCACACTTACAATCCACCTCCTTAGAACAGGTGGCTGCATCTTCAGTCAATTCTATTAGGAACACAGACTCAACTAGTTCCTTTTGAACACTAATCATTAATGCATCTATTTTTGCAATCATACTTATATTAATTTTTTCTTGTCTAAAGTTAACCATTACAGCTGTTCAACAAAAAGTTCATACGCTTCATTTTAAAAAACGGAAAGGGAGGAGATGGCGGAGGCCATGCGAGGGACCCTGAACATGAAGGGCCTTAAACAAACAGGACCACAATGGGTCCCCCCTTTTGTAACACAAGACCCCAGAGGGATCTCATGTGGGAACTCTGCTGTCTCTGTCTCTTTCTATTAATCTTTGTTTTAATCAGCTTATTTTTAATTTTCTTGATTTTATAATAAAAGTTTTCAGTAGAATCTTAGTAAGAAATATTTAGAGATTTGAAACTTACACAATCACACCATATTCAATCATGCATAGTCCTAAAGAATGCTTCTCACACTACATTAAACATTCTGTGTAGTTTCAGTCAGGGGCATTAAGACCTTTAGAAAACTAGAAAAAATGCAATTGAGGGCTAAAGATCTTAAGCAGAAATCTAACTAGATGTTTTGTATAAAGAAGTTGTTAAAGAAAGTTGTTATGTTTCTTCTTGGCTACAAAACTTTTTTATGCTTCTTGTATTTCTTGTTTAATCAATCATGAGAAACAATTGTGTTGTCAGTTACCATAGCAAATAATGTCTAGGTACATGTTGTGATTAATGAATCTATAGAAAATAATAGGTGAGGGTAGAAATAGGAGTTGAGATTTGGAGTTGTGTTTTAAGGTTAATGTGACATTTTTAGAGCAATGAGGCTTGGTTACAGAAATCAGATATTGTCTAACTATGTAAAGAGGGGACAATAAAGATTTTGATATTCTTGATGTTCTATATTGAAATAATTAATATGTATGATTTAGACCACTACTTTGAAAAGAATGATGAATGGATTGATGGTACAGAGTAGTATTAAAGCTGTTTGAGAAGTTTCATCTAAATTGCACTAGGTGCAACCTCACTTCATGGGTTGCTGCCCTAAAACCTAACATGACTTTTACAATCCTAAAAAGACCAACCTATGTGTTGCTGCCAGTAAACATCTCCCAAGAGTGGTATGATGATGTCGGCTTGCAGCTTGTCAACGAATTTACCACGTTGCTTTCTAGATCAAAGCGAGGACTTGGACTTACAGTAATGGGTATAGCATCTTTTATCACCTTGCTTGTTTCCCTCACCACCAACACCGTTGCACTTACTCAAGAAATTCAGACTGCAGCTACTGTCAACGAGCTGATGGACAATATTACTTACAATTGGGACCGGCAAGAAAAAATTGATCTTGCCATTGAACATCGCCTGAATGGACTGTATGACACTGTTAACTTAATTGGGGATACTTTGGAGCAGGTCATGATTTGGCAATGCCTTGCGTGCCATGCTGATTATCACTCCATTTGTGTGACTAGACTTGTGTACAATGCCTCGGCCTTTCCTTGGCCCATGGTACAGGCTCACCTGCACGGAGTATGGTTTGCTGAAAATGTCAGCCAAAATTGGAATGAGTTACATGCACAAATAATTGCTATGCATTATGCTCCCCACCTTGATAGCAAACCTGCTGTACTAGCTAAGCAACTTCTATGCAACCTTAAAAATTTGTTCCCTACTATATCCTCTCTTTCTCAATTGTGGGGTCCCATTCTAGCTATTGGCATATTTGTCATCTTTGTTTGCTACCTCCTCCCCTGCCTTCTTCGAAAGACAATTAACCAGTATAAAGCACTGTGGAGTCGTCTTCATGGTCTCCAGTTAAAGACACTCCCTCGACATATGCAGGATGTGTAGCCAAAGATGGGTAAGGATTGGTGGAACCCTAGTCAACCCTAGGTTGACAGAGCCATTGCCTTATGCTGCAATGAGTGTCCATGACGGGTAAGACTGAGGATTCACACTGTCCACCTAAGTCAGGCAACGTCCCATAAATAAATAAATAAATAA
>NW_006408835.1:85953-101936 GCF_000296735.1 Chrysochloris asiatica
AACCTTGAGGACATTATGTTGAGTGAAATTAGTCAGTCACAAAAAGAGAAATACTGCATAGGACCACTATTCTAAAAGACTAACAAAAATAACCCATACTAAAGGGGGCTGGAGAATTCTTTGTTGATTGTTGGGATGTTGGGGGTGGGTGAGGGGAGGGAGGGGAAGGTGGAGCACAGGGCAGGGATTAGACACAGGAAGGATTGGGTGCTGGGGAGGGGGGCAATATACAAGAAGGGGAAGGGGAATGGGAGCAGATGGGAGAACAATTAGGCATGTTTGAATGGGCTAAGGGGGACAGAGGTAAAGAATGATGTATGAACAACCTTGGAACTACAGATTAAAAGCAGAAGATTGCTATCCAAAGGCATGTGATCTTGCGTGACAATGCATGCCAGCACACTTCTGCTCACACTGTTGACACTCTGGAAAAACTTTGCTTTGAGGTATTAAAGCATTCTTCCTGTAGTCCTGATCTTGCTCCATTGAACATTCGCCTGTTTGATCCATTGTAAACAGCCTTTTGAGGATGAAGATTCATCACTGATGAAAAAGTGAAGGCAGTGGTACATCTTGTCACTCACAACTCAGCCTAAAACATTTTAAAATTAGGGAATATAAAAGTTTGTTGAGAGATGCAGAAAGTGTATTGAAAAGCAAAGAGATTATGTCAAAAAATGATGTATTTGCCTTGTCTAAAGGAGTCCTGGTGTGGCCCTGTGTGCTAATGCAATAGACTGCAAAGTCATTTGAACCACAAGATGGCTGGTTCAAGCTCACCAGCTGCTCCTTGGAAACCCTATACAGGGTTGATATGGATCAGAATTGACTCAGTGGTACTTAACAACAACAACAACAAAGGTTGATTAAAATAAATCCTACAATACATAAATAAACATTATTTAATGATAACCAGAGGTTGGAGGAAAGGTGGAAGAGGTGATAATTTACTGACTTGAGGGTAGATATTATTGACTTGTATGAAAAGGAAGACAATATACGATAAGAAGGAGGTTAGAAAAAAAAAAAAAAAAAAAAGGCATGGGTAGACATATGGAAGGTTGCAAGAGTTAAAAGCAATGGAGGTGAACACTGTTTTATACACAGTCCTGCAAGAATGGTGATCTATGACTAGATGCATGGATAAACACACAGAATGAATACGTAGCAAAGGAACAATAAGAACACACCTACAAATATATATGTGTGTGTGTTTGACAGAGGATAATTATACATTGATATATTACTTTTACTACAAGAATATCCATGCATGTGGTAGAGCATACAGGGGACATGAATACTTCTTAGACATAGCCTATGGTTTCAGGTGCAACTATTAATCTCTCCCTGTTCTGAGGAAAGAAGAATTATGAAAATTGAAGACTTATAGGAAAAATTAGTCTCATGGACTGATGAACCATGAGAACATCAGTCTCCAGAACCTTGAAGCCAGAAAAACTGGATGGTGCCCAGCTGCCATTACCAACTGCATTGAAAGGGATTGCATTAGATGATTCTGAATAGTGTGGGAGAAAAATGTGGAACAACATTCAAAATCATCAATAAAATGGGATTACTTGTCAGGAAGAGAATGGGGAGGCCTGAGATGAGGGCCTTCAGTCACTCTTCTATAAGACAAACAAAAATCCTAGTGAGGTACACATGCCTTAGAATAATCAACCATCTGTGAAACAAATGGTAGCATTTATCCTACACAAATTCAGGAAGGTTAATAAAGAAGGAGGAATGTGAACAAACAATAAAGTGGAAGTAGGTAAGTGATGTTACATTGAGGGGGTTACAGTCAATGAGATGAACCAGAATGTTTGAATGTAGAATTGTCAAAAGTTAAAGTAATGATCTGCTCTGTAAACCTCCACCCAAATCACAATAAAAAGTTAAAATGAAAAGTTATTGTTGATATCGTTGCTAAGTGCCATTGAGCTTGTTCTGACTCAAAGTAAACCTGTGTGGGACTTCCAAGGAGTAGCTAGTGGATTTGAACTGCTAACCTTTTGGTTAGCTAACCTTTTGGTTAGCAGTCCAGTGCTCATCCTAGAGTGCCACATCAGGGGTCCAATTGTTAATGTTGTTGTTAAGTGCCGTCTAGTCAGTTCTGACCCATAGCGACCCTGTATAGGGTTTCCGAAGAGCCGCTGGTGAGCTTGAACCGCCAACCTTGCAGTTCAAACGGCTTTGCAGTCTGGCACATTAACCCACAGTGCCACACCAGGACTCCTAGTTGTGTTTAATTCTACCCATGACTCATGGCAACCATTTGCACAACAGAACAACAATCTGCTCAATCCTTTGTTATCTCCATGATCAGTTGTGAATGAGACCATGTGATTCATTGGATTTCAATGTCTGATTTTCAGAAGCAGAGATCAGGTCTTTTTTTCCTAGTCCACCTTAGTTTGAAAGCTCTGCCAACACATGTTCAGCAACATACAAGTGTTCACTGATGGACAGCTGGTGAATTAGTATATGGACCATTGAATTGGATTCTAACCAGAGTCTCCAGCACACGAGGGTAAAATCTATCTTTGAACCACCAATGTCTCTTGCTTGTAAAATGTTGTTATTGTTGCTAGATGCTGACTAGTTGGTTCAAACTCACAGTGATTCTATGCACAACATAATGAAACACTGCCTTGTCCTGTGCCATCCTCACAATTGTTATGCTTGAGCCCATTGTTGCTGCCACTGTGTCATTCACTGTGTCATTTGGGGAACTTCCTCTCTTTCACTCACCCTCCACTTTTCCAAGCATGATGTCATCTCCAGGGACTGGAACTCTTTGAAAACACATCCAGAGTACTAAAGACAATGCCACACCATCTTTGCTTCTATGGAGCATTCTGGCTGTACTTCTTTCAAGACCAATTTCCTTTTTCTTCTGTCATCCATGGTACTTTCAATATTGTTCTCCCACACCATAATAGAAATGCATCGATTCTTTTATGTTCTTCCTTTTTATTGCCCAACTTCCACATGCTTATGAGGCCATTGGAAATACCATAACTTGTGTCAGGTGCACCTTAGTCCACAAAGTGAGATCTTTGATCTTTAACACTTTAAAGAGATCTTTTGCAGCAGATTTGCTTAATTCAACAAATCCTTTTATTTTCTAACTTCTGTTTCCATAATCACTAATTATGGATCCAAACAAAATGTAATCTTTGACTAACCAGTCTCTTTTCCATTTATCATAATATTATTTATTGGTCCAACTGTGAGGATTTGCATTTTCTTTCCGTTAGTATGAAAACCATACTTAAGTCTGCTGTAGTCATCACTGTTCATCAGTAAATAGGTCAAATCTTCTTCACTTCCAGAAAGCAAAGCTGTGTCATTTGTATATCACAGGATGTTAATGAGTCTTCCTCTATTTCTGATACCACATTCTTCTTCATGTAATTCAGCCTCTCGGCTTATTTGCTCAGCATACATATTGATTAAATATGGTGAAATGATACAGCTGTGGACACCTTTCCTGATTTTAAACCATTCACTATGGCCTTGTTCTGTTCAAATCATTGCCTCTTGGTCTATGTACAGGTTCCTAATGAGCACAATTAAGTGTTCTGAAATACCCATTTCTCACGATGTTATCCATAGTTTGTTAAGATTAACACATTTAAAAGTGTTTGAATAGTCAATAAAGCGCAGGTAAACATCTTTCTCATACTCTCTTTCAGTAAAAATCCATATGATATCTCTTGTTCCATGTCCTTTTCTGGATCTGCCTTGAACTTCTAGGATCTCCCTGTCAATGTACTGCTACAATTATTTTTAAAAATTATCTTCATCATAAAATTACTTGCATGTGATATTAATGATGTTGTTCATGGTTCCCACATTCCATTTAGTCTCCTTTCTCTCATGGACATAAATATGAATCACTAATAATTGGTTGCCCTGGTAGCAAATTTCTTAGTATAGATAAGTGAGCACCTCCAGTGCTACATCAGTTTTCAAAAACATTTCATTTCATATTTTGTCAGTTCCTTTAGTCTTATTTTTCACCAATGTCTTCAGCTCAGTTTAGGCTTTTTCTTAAAATATCACAGGTTCTTGATCATATGGTGTCTCTTAAGGTGATGAACATCAGCTAATTCTTTTTTGGTACAATGACTGTGTATTCCTTTCATCTTTTTTTGAGACTACCTGGGTCATTCAGTGTATTGCCAGTGTTGTTGTTGTTGTTAATTGCTGTGGAGTCGGTACCAACTCATAGAAATCTTGTATAGGGTTTCTGAGGAGGGATAGGTGAGCTTGTACCACCAAACTTGCAGTTTAAACCAACCTTGTAGTTCAGTGTATTCACCTTCAGTGCCACACCAGGACTCCTTGCCAATAGAATGTTGCTGATAGAATCCTTCAATATTGCAAACTGAAGCTTGAATTTTTCCTCAGTTTTTTCAGTTTGAGAATTGCTGAGCATGTTCTTCCTTTTGGTTTTTAGAACTCCAGATATTTGTACGTTTCATTATGATGCTTTATCTTCTCCAGCTGTTCTTTGAAATTTTCTGTTCAGCTCCTTTACTTCATCGTTTCCTTCAGTCACTTTAACTTCTCTATTTTCAAGAGCATGTTTCAGAGTTTCTTCTGACCTCAATCTTGGACCATCTTTTCTGTCTTTTTAATTACCTTTTGCTTTCTTCATGGATGATGTTCTTAATGTTATCTCAACCCTCTTCCATTTTTCAGTCATTGGTGTCTAATGTGTCAAGTCTGTTCTTAAGAAGGTCTCTAAATTCAGGTGTGATATACTCAAGGTTATAATTTGGCTCTTGTGAACTTGTTTTGATTGTCTTCAGCTTCAGCCTGAATGAGCAACTGGAAATCTGTTTCTCAGTATGCCCCTGGCCTTAATCTGGCTGATATTTTAGAGCTCATTCAGCTTAATCCAGAGATGTAATCAATTCAAATTTTATGTATTCCATCTGGTGAGGTGTCCAACTAAACCAAACATGCACACTTGCCATCTATGTTGTTAATAAAGATATTTGCAATTGATAATTCATTGGTCTTGAAAAATTCTAACATGCGTTCCCAGCTTCGCTTTTATCACCAAGCTTTATTTTCCAACTACTGTGGGATTATGCACTGGACTGCAAAGTTAGTTTGAACCTCAAGGTTGGCAGTTCAAACTCACCAGCCGCTCTTCAGGAACCCTATACATGATTGCTGTGGGTGGGAACCAACTTGATGGCACTTAACAACAACAATACTTCTTCTGTATTTCCAACTTTGCATTCCGATCTCTATTAATTGTCAAGGCATCTTGATTGCATGTTTGATCAATTTCAGACTGAAGAAGTTGGTAGAATTCTTCAATTTCACCATTACTGGTTTTAGTTGTTCATGTGCAAATTTGACTAGTAGTGGTATTAACTATACCACTGTTGTGTCCCTGTATAGGGTTTCTAAGGAATGGCTGATGGGTTTGAACCACCGAACTTGTGCTTAGAAGCCTAGTGCTAATCCTACAGCACCGTATCATGATTTGGGGTTTCCCTGAATGTGTATGAATATTATCCTATCAGACAGAATTGTACTTCAAGATAGATCTTGAAATGCTCTTTTTACAATGAATGTGACACATTCTTCTTCAGTTTTCCTTTCCCAGCATAGTGAACCATGTGATTTTCTGATTCAAAAATTAGTCCATTTCAGCTCACTAGTGCCAAGGATATAGATATTTATGCATTCATTTCATTTTGCATGACTTCCAATTTTTCTATACTCATACTTCATTTATTTCACATTCTGATTATTAATGAATGTTTGCAGCTCTTTCTTCTCATTTTGAATTGTGTCCCACCAACAAACTATTGTCCTGAAAATGTATTCTATTCAAAAACTCAAAGTGAACTCTATTTTGAGGAGATACCTCTTCATATTTTGTCAGGTTCAGTTTTTGGCAGTATATCAGACAAGGTTCCTCTGCTATTAATAAAATTGTCAGTGGCTATCCATCCAGAATTGTCCCTCCTCTTCTTCTTCCTGCTCTTAGTCATGAAGCTCTAACAAAACCTGTCTACTGTGGGAGGACCCTCTTAGTACTCAAAATACCAGTGGCAGAGTTTCCTTCCTCATAGCAACATATAACCCATCATAGTACAAGAAACTAACAGATGTGTGTTACGTTTATAAAATAGGACCATGTAATTTTTTTCCCCAAGTATCTTCTATTTACATCATATGCCAGTTCAAAGGAGTCCTTGTGTGGTGCTGCAGAGTAGTCACTGGCCTGTTAACCACATGTTCAGTGGTTCGATCACATCAGCCATTCCTTGGAACCCTATCTATAGTCACTATGAGTAGGAACCTGAACTTAACAACAATAACCAGTCCACAATGCTTATTCTGGTAAAAAGCATTACATTAAAAGAGGGGAGGCCCTTAACCTGAGGCTGTAGTTTCTTATTGCTTCAAGGCAAAGGCCATTAACTCAAATATTTGGGGGATACAGAGGCTTCAAGATTCTATTTATAGAGTATTTCTGTGTGAGTTTAAGATCCTGGAATAATTGGAAGCAAACAGATCAAAAACCTACTAAATTTTTTGGAAGAAAAAAATATCTTAGTTGGTATCATCCTGTGACTACCCAACTCTTAAACTGGTCTTTTAACTCCAGAGCTCTTTTCATCAGAAGGTGAGCTACAAAAGCTGTGCAGGCCACTGAGGGGTTATTCTCTGCAATGTCTGCCTCGGAGATGGTTCTGAAAATCATCAAACAGAGGGATCCTTTTTACTATCATTACTTCTTCCTGTCATTGAGCATAGTGTGCAGAAGAAACTGAGGTGAGAAGCATGAGGAAGACATTCAGTGCTTTGAAAGAAAAGAGAATAGACCTCCACATTTGATGATAGCAGGGGTTACTAAGGATCTTTAAAACATGGGCTTCATGCCTCATTGATGCTTCAGTTGGCAAATGTCTCTGATCTCTAAATACTACTATGTACTCTGCTGTGAAAGCAAAAAACATTCTCAATGGCTACATTTCTTATTCTCTAAATGATTTTCACTACATATGTTTTTTTCAAAATTCTTTTAGAAATATTTTGGCATCTTAGTAACAAAAAGAGGTGAACAGGTATATTTTTGTTGTTGTTGTTAAGTGTTGTCAAGTCAGTTCCAACCCATAGCAACCCTATAGAGTTTCCGGGAAGTGACTGGCGAGCTTGAACTGCAGACCTTGCGGTTCAAAGTGAGTTTGCACTCCAGTGTATTAACCCACAGCACCACACCAGGACTCCTTGACATACTTTTTAGTGATATCTAAAATAAGAAATCTGGGACCCAAACTTATTATGAATGTGTTATTTCTATTCATTGGAGAATTTTTTTATTTAATTTAATAAAAAAATAGTCCTTGGAAATGGGTGAGTCATTTGAGAAAATGGTGCTTTATAATATTTTATTCCAAATTCACAATTCAATTTTAGCACAGAACAGAAAAGCATTGCAATTTTTAAAAACAACAAATAAATCATGGAATTTAAACCTTAGAAAAGTTGGTTCTTGACTAATTACTGACATAGTTTACTAACACAGTCACCCTGAGAGAAAGCCATATATCCTGAATCCTAATTTTGTTAATTTAAATTGGAGAGAATAATATTTATGTTACAAGATGATTCTGAAAAGTAAAATGCATATTGGTATATAGTTAAGACACACTAAATATAGGTGTTTTCATTAAAAGTTTGCAAAAGGTCAGCTCTTTGACAAAAACTTTTTGTTTGTTAAGCATAATATATCGTTCTATCCAGAAACCAGAATATCTTTTCTGTTTCTCTCTTCCTGTCTCTGTCTCTTTTTCTGTCCCTATTTGACTAGTTGCCTTTTTAATTTAATATTCAGAAAAATGGCACATCACAGTCACTATTTTGGTTTATAGGGAGAAGACAGAACAAAGGCATTTTATAACTTAATCAGCAGTATATTGCTAATAAGATCTAGAGCCAGAATTTAAACCTAGAGGTCTTTTTCTCCCAGATATTAATATGCATACACAGATTCAAAAATAATCCTAAATGTTTAAGGCTATCCCAATACTGTTTACTTGAAGTCTGGCTCTTCTTGTATGATGTTCATATTTTTTTTTTAGAGACAGAATCTACTTCTCTTGCACCTGTTCCTTGATCATCTTGGCAGATGTGATGCCTCAAACACTTGCTTCTGAGAATAGAGTAAGCAGTGAGCACAAATGCACTCTGAGTACAAAAGGGGAAATCAGTACTGAATAAGAGAAAAATATAAGGAAATATATATATATATATATCCCATAACTGCAACTCATGTCAGGATTAATACAACCAATATAAATGAAGAATTAAAGAAGGACTCTTCAAATATGGTCTTCAGCACATTGTGTAATATAGCTCATTTCAAATCAATATAACAAAATAGTTAAACTGATTAGACAAACAAAATATATACAGTAGTCAGAACTTCTATTTTTAATTTTCTCTAGCCTTTGGAATATTTCCCAGAAAGTCTTGTTCCCAACCTGCCTACCCACTAGAGTTCCCATTCATTTAGTGGACATAACATATTCAACCTTGATAGCCAAGCAATGTTAAAAATTATTTATTATAAAAAATGTGGTTATTGTTTGACTTCAAAAGGAAACTATTGATTTGGAATTATTTTTATAAGAAAAAAACACAGTTATATACTCATATTGTCTGTTTCTTCTATCCCAGTGTAAGCAAGTATTTTGATCCCTTTTAATTTACAAACTTAACTGGTAGTTTCAGTCATCTTACAATTTAAAAACTAAGAAAATTAGTGTTTGTTTCAATGCATTACTATACAATCTCATCTCCAGGTCTCTAGAGTTTTGGTCCCAGTAATAGCAATTGTTTGGACACAAACACTATAAAATAAATCAGTATGTAAATAAATAAGTAAATAATAATAAGTAAACAATTTCTTAAAATAGGTCCAATTCCTTTAAGGGACAGAACAGTGGTAGATTCACCTTTGTATCCTGAAAACCATCAGTATACTTTGCACATTATACAAACGTAAAAAAAAAGTTGAATAATGAACAAAATAAAATATACAGTAAAATATGTCTAATTTATTTCTAATCAAATCTGCAGGTTATTGAATATATGATGGACCCTTTTGTGCTGAATTGCTTGTAATCAGGTAAGCATTATGACCACTCCCTTCTAAGGCTGCCATTGTATTACAGCTAAGGAACCAGGAACTGCATCCCTGATAAGAGTTGGGGCTAAAGTTTGCCAGGATGATGAACTGTACTTGATTTGTGCAGCCAAAGGGAAGGACGACCCATTGCCATCAATATTTGACTCATAGAGACCCTAAAGAACAGAGTAGAATTGCTCTATATGATTTGCCAGGCTATAAATCTTTATAGAAGTATACTACCTCATCTATCTGCTGTGGAGTGGCTTATGGGTTAAAAACTTGGGCCACCTGGTTAGCAGCCCATCTCTTAACCCACTGCATCACAAGGTTCTTGTGAAGGGAAGGAGACACTATTATTCTGAAGACATCCTTTAGAAGTCAGACTCATGGCCAAACCTTAGAGTCATGGCTTCCAACATGCACCAGAGAACCATCAGGTTGGTGTTGCATTTTAGAGGCATGGTGGTAGCTAATGAAGATTCTTCAAAGTTCAAGTGATTCCTTGTGGACTCCTCCTCATCTTGCTAAGATCCTCCATAGCAGATGCATGCACCTTCAGTTGCACAGCTCTTTCATCATTACCTACAACCCCTACTTTCCAATATTAAAATAGCCAACACCTGATATACCTAAATTTCAATTCCAAGGGTGATTTTTTTTTTTTTTTTTTACTGGTCAAATCCTGACTGAACTCCTATTATAATCATACAGCCTTAGAACTACAGTTGTTTCATGGAACTTACATGAAATTCTCTTTAACCCCCAGTCTCCATTGGATCTTTGAAACCAGCAGATGACACTAAGATTCTCATCTCCATTGTATTTGTCATTAAAGCTATCAAGTCCTTCTTGACAAGAGTTGCTTTGGTTTTTATTTTTCTATGTCTTGCTTGCCCTTATCATTGCACTTGAGCTACCCCCAAAAATCTCTCCTCACAGCTAAGCTCTTTCATAAATAACTTGGCATACTTTCAGATTTCAATTTGAAAATTGGATAATTTTCTAAATATCCTAGTTTATTCTCAGGTAGGAGTCCTGGTGTGGCGCTGTGGGTTAATGCGCCAGACTGCAAAACCATTTGAACTGCAAGGTCGGTAGTTCAAGCTCACCAGCTGCTCCTTGGAAACTCTATACAGGGTTGCTATGGGTCAGAACCGACTTGACGACCGACACTTAACAACAACATTCTTAGATAGTGAATATTCAGCAAGTGGATGAAATCATCAAGATGTGCCTATTTCTGTTGTTAGGTACCATTGAGTTGGTACTGACTCAAAAGAATGAAATATTGACTGAATCCTGTGCCATCTTCACAAAGATTCCTATCTTTGAGTCCTTTGCTGCAGTTACAGTGTCAATCCATTTCATCAAGGTCTTCCTTTTTTTATTTTATTTTTTTTCATTTTTGGTGATTCTCTACCAAACATGGTGTCATCTCCCAGGAACTGGTCCCTCCTGATAATATGTCCAAAGTCTGTGAGACTAAGTTCTGCCATCCTTAATTCTAAGAAGCATTAGTCATTGCAGTTGTACTTTTCCAGAAATATATCTGTTCATTCTTCTGGCAGTGCACAGTATGTTCAACATTCTTCACCAACAGCATAATTCAAAGGCACCAATAATTATTCAGTCGATCTTGTCAGCTTTTACATGATTGAATATACTGTGGCTTGGGTCAGGCCTTCCACAGTGAACTGTGAAAGACTTACATAATCCTTGAGAAAGTACTATCATAAAGATTGTGCTTAATACATTTTAATACATTATTATTGTTATATTTTTTGCCTACATGGAAAAGTGAGCTGAGTGTCATTAGAACATTTTGTCATCAGGAATTAGTCCTCGATTCACAGTTCTGGTTTAGGAAAAAAAATCTAGCATTAAAACTGAGTCAGGTTCAGTGAATTGTTATTGAGGATTTTGTTACAAGAATAAAAGTAAAGGTTAGGATTGAGGGTTTGGGGGCAGGGAGAACAGAGACAGAAAGTGAAACTCCTCTGCTAAAACCTAATAAAAAGCAGAGAAAGTGAGGTCCGCAGAAAAGCTATAGAGCTTAAGATCTTGTTTAAGGTTCCAGGAGCCAGTTCCCTATGCCTATTGAGAAGAAATATGCTAGTGAAAGGAAAATACGGTGATTTCTGAATTGATCTAGCCGTGGCGGCCAGTAGCCAGAAGTCCTCAGGCCAGAAGGCTGGGTCACAGCCAAGCGGAGGCAGTGACCCAGCAGTAGAGGCCACAGAGCTGCACATCTGAAGGGAGATGTGTGACCAATTTTTCATCTTTCACTTTTCACTTTTCACATATCTCTCCTCTTTACCCCAATTGTGCCTTCACTGCACAGCCCAGATGCCTTCAGGCAGGTGGGAGCACACCCCTAAAAGGCTCCAACATTGCACCTACAACTTTCCAATGTCACGGACAGAATACCCACAGGCTGCTTCTTATGAAATTTTGTCCCTGGGAACCAGTCCCATAGTTAACGTAGGTGGTACCCTTTGCACAGCAAAGCCCAGTGAACTGTGTCAATCACAATTTTATTTTTGTTTTTGATTGGTGGATTCTGTCTCTGCTTTTATATTGTTTTTGTCGTTGGTCTTTTGGCCTCACTCTTCTCCTAGGAGTGGGAGCTTTCCCCTACTACTTTACCCAAGAAGAGACAGCAACTGTGCCCATATAGCGAAGCTACAAGCATACATGTAGTACCCCACCATCTAGACAAGAGCCAAAACCAGCTTCTAGGCATTACACGTGAAAAAGGAAGCCTATCTCCAGATCATATCCACCAGGAGACACTCAGCAAGCTTAACAACAAAGCAACATACATCCATTTAAGCATTACAACTCACATAACTGTTGAAAATGTCCAAGAAAACACAATTAAAGATATCAACACATGTCAAAAACCAGAAATAAGTATCTGAGACAAATGATCTGGAAGCAGACACAGTATTTCCAGTAGAAGAGCAGGCTCTGGATCTATAAGAGAAGAAATTCAGAAGAATAATATGGAAACAAATTCAAATGCTACAAAAAGGGGTGGAGGAAAATAAGGAAGTAGTCAGGAAAGTGCTACTGGAGCAATCAAACAAGATAGAGTATTGGAAACAATCCAAAACCTGCAAAAAGAAGTCCAGATGATTAATAACAAAATATCAGAAATGGAGAATACACTGAAAGGGCAAAGGAGCATAATGGAAGAGATGGAAGCCAGAACCAGCGAGCTGGAATCTAAATCTCTCAATACTGCTAAGATAGGAGAGCAAGTAGAAAACAGGATTAAAAATCAAAAGAGTGTCTAATATTCATGCTGGATAACATGAAGAGGAATAACTTAAGAATTATTGACATTCCAGAACAGGAACAATCACAGAAGTCCACAGAAAAGATAGTTGAAGAGCTTCTGGAAGAAAATTTCCCTAACATCTTGAAGGATGAGACGATAAACATTCAAGAAGCTGAAAGAACCCCAGAAAGGATAGACCCCAAAAGAAATTCACTGAGACATATCATAATCAAGCTCTTCAAAATCAAAGACAAGGAGAGAATCCTAAGAGCAGCCAGGGAAAAGAGAAGTGCCACATACAAATGCAAGCAAATGAGATTAAGCTCTGACTTCTCAGCAGAAGCCATGCAGGAAAGAAGGCAATGGGGAGACATATATAAAATCCTAAAAGAAAAAAAACTGCCAACCAAGCATCATCTAACAGGCAAAACTGTGAATCAAATACGATGGTAAATCAAAACATTTCAGGATAAACAGAAGCTAAGAGATTTTGTTAAAACCAATCCAGAGCTTCAAAACATCCAAACGGGAGTTCTTTGGAATGAAAACCAGCAAGAACAGACAACAAACAGAAATTGACAGACGTGGCAACACCACCTGGAACTCAATTGATGGATAGCAGAGTTCAGAATGGAACAAAATTACAGCAATGAAGTCAGAGGACCTGTGAGGCTAACCAAAGATCAAAATATTCACAATATCAATAAAGAGAAAAATATAGGAACAGAGATCTAGGTGGTGAAGTGAGGTGAGAGGCACAAGAACACGCATACTTGCAGATAGTACCCATTTGACCTGGCTTTGATGGCTAGATGATCAGAACTCGACTAGAAGAAGAAAGAAGAGGGGAAAGAAAAAAAAGAGTAATCTACAATTTGATAAACTTTGCCTATATTTATGGACGTAGAAGCTGAAAAAAGGGAACAAATTTTTAAAGCAAGGATCACTCCTACCCCCTTGGTACACAGGGTTGACAGGGATGGGCAACATAGACATTGGCTACCCAAAATGGGGGAGTCTATAAAGGCAAGAAGTGACTGGCTTACAAGCTTTTAAGAGGGAGCCTAGTTTCAGATGGTGTGGGGGGGGGGAAGGTAGAATCACCACTGAATGATTTCCAATCCGTTGGGACCAGGCTGGCAAAAGGAAATGGGGATAAGACTCTTGTGGTACAATAGTGAATAACTGCCATCAGGTCTGACTCTGAGGCTAGGAAATATAGAGGTAGATGTTTATTGACAAAAGGAGATGAGTGATTGATTTTGTAGTCCAGGAGCGGAGTTTCCTGGGACCATCAAATGAGAAGGAGGGAGAACAGGACCCTACCCAGAGTGGCAGTGACTCCAGGGATGAAAACAGAGAAGATGATGTGGACAGATGGTGCAGCTGGGGACACTGGACTCAGGGTGGGAGAAGGGCTGTGAGCTGGTGGTTGGGGGGAGAGAATGGGCGGGCCTGTGTGGTGTACCCTTTGAGATTATATGATGTTGCATGGAGGGCACTGTAATTATTTCAATGAAATGAAATACGATAGGCTGCGTGTAAAGCTGATATTCTCCCATTTAAAACGTCACAATAAAAACTTAAAAAAATAAAATAACAAGAATGATTCAGAACTTGAAGAATGCAGCCATATTACTGAATTGCTATGGTGTAAAATGTTGAATTGGTATATATCATGATGTCAGTATGTTCACTAAAGTATAAATAAAATTTAAAGGACCAAAGGCAAAATTATAAATTATAAACATGGAAGTACAGGTGTGGTGCTACTGATGAATGTGTCAGACTGCAAAGTTGGTTTGAACCACAAGATTAGTGGGTCAGTCTCACCAGCTTCTCCTTGGAAAACCTATACAGGATCGATATAAGTCAAAAGCAACTCAACAGCACTTAACAACAACAACAACAACAACATTTTAACAGCTAATATGGATCACATGTTTGATACTTTTGACTCAAACTATGTATAGTTTTTTGTTGTTGTACAGCTATGTATTGTTTTTTGTTGTTGTTAGGTATCATCAAGTCAGTAGTAACTCATAGCAACCTTATGCATAATAGAATGAAACACTGCTCCTTCCTGGGTAAACTTCATAATCATTGTCACACTTGAGCTCATTGATGTTGCCACTGTGCCAATCCAACTCATTGGGGGGGGTCTTACTCTTTTTTATTTACCCAACATGAGCCCCTTCTCCAGTGACTGGTCCCTCCTGACAATATGTCCAAAGTATGAAAGACGAAGTTTGGCCATCCTGGCCTCCAAGGAGAACTCTGGCTGCACTTCTCCAAAACGGATCTGTTTGTTTTTTGGAAGTTCATGGCACTTTCAATATTCTCCTCCAACACCATAACTCAAATGTATCAATTATTTTAGTCTTCCTTAGTCACTCTCCAACTTTCATATGCATGTATGAAAATATATGCATTATAGAAAGTACTAAGGCTTGTGTCAGGCTCATCTTAGTCCTCAAACTGACATCTTTAATCTTTAACACCTTAAAGTGGTTTTGTGCTTCAGATTTGTCCAATGCAATACATTGTTTGATTTCTTGTCTGCCGCTTCCATGAGTGTGGATAGTTGATCCAAGCAAAATACAGTCATTGACAATGTCTATCTTTTCTCTATCTATATGGATGCTATTTATTGGTCCAATAGTGAGGATTTTTGTTTTCTTTACATTGAGATTCAACCCATACTGAAGGCTGTAATCTTTGATCTTCATCAGTAAGTATTTTAAGTCCTCTTCACTTTCAACAAGCAAGACTGTATCATCTGCATATTGCAGGCTGTTAATGAGCCATCCTCCAATACTGATGTAGCATTCTTCTTTATGTAATCCAGCATCTTGGATTATTTGTCCAGCATTCAGTTTGAATAAGTATGATGAAATAATACAACCCTTGCACACACCTTTCCTAATCTAAAACCATTTGATATTCCCTTGGTTTGTTTGAACAACTGTCTTTTGGTCTATGTATAGGTTCCTCATGAGCACAATTAAGTGTTCCGGTATATTCATACTTTGCAACGTTGTCAATAGCTTGTCATGATCCACACAATCGAAAGCCTTTGCATAGTCAATAAAGTGCAAGTAAACATTTCTCTGGTATTCCCTGCTTTCATCTAAGATCCATCTAGCGTCAGCAATGATAGCCTTCATTCCACATCCTCTTCTTTATCTGACTTGAACAGCTATAAAAGTTCATTAATAATTAGAACATGGAATGTGTGAAGAATGAATCTAGAAAAATTGGAAATTGTCAAAAATGAAATGGAACATATGGACTGATATTGACCATTTTGAATCTGACAATAACATGGTTTACTATGCTGGAAATGGCAAATTAAAAAATAATGGAGTCACATTCATCAACAAAAAGAATGTATCAAGAACAGTCATGAGAGAGATGGGGATAAGATTCTTATGATCCAATAGTGAATAATTGTTACCATGACTAATTGCTACTTTCACAATGGTAAAGGTAGAAAATTTGTAAAATAATGGGGGAATAGTTAAC
>NW_006408835.1:105121-107558 GCF_000296735.1 Chrysochloris asiatica
TTCGTTCTGCTGTGCATAAGGTCGCTATGAGTTGGTACCAACTCGATGGCACTTAACAACAACATTCCAACTTCTGTTACCATAGATTAGAATTTAATATAAATGGAATCATATGAGACATACTTTTTTGTACTTGATATCTTTCACTTACCAAGGTTTGGAGATTTATCCACATTATTGCATGTAATAATTTCTTTTCTATTTTGCTGAATATACCACAATTTGATTAATTCTCCTACTGATGTATATTTTACTGTATCCAAATTTCATCTATGAATAAAACTCTTGTGAACATCTAAAAAAAAAGAAGAAGATGGAAGGAATATACAGAGTCACAGTACCAAAAAGGATGATTGAAGTCATTGCCTTAAAAAAATCTGGATTTGTGCCATTCCATATATATAACTATGGATTGTTACCTATAAATACTTTTCAAGTTTGATAGAATGTTTTGATAATCATTTCCCATAAAAATATGATTAATGGATGCAACATTCATAAACATAATCCATTTCTTTAGTTTAAAAATCAACTAAAATGTTCTCCCATGTAAACTATAACATAATTCACAATAAAAAATTTTTAAAAAATCAATTAAAATTAACCTTAACCACTATTTTACAGGATTATTTGTTTGAACTAGCATGAAAATGAATTTTTAAATATAGCTTTTCTTATTTTATTTCAGCTAAGATTAAATAAAAGTCCCAAATCTGTTTAAATTACTAAGAGTTTTTCTTCCATTCCTGTCAATATATTTTGGCAAGACTAGATTTTCTACAGTATATTTTATTAAAACAAAACAAACAATGTATATGGATATTATTTAACAATGACAAGATTGAAAAGCAGTAATTTTGTTTTTATGGTCTCAATAAACATTAAATATCAATATATTTGATTTTAGTTGAATCACAATTTGAATTATAATTTTTTGTTTAGTTAAATTTGAATGATGATGAAAAGTTATGAATTTTAATATACTTCACTATGTTGATCACCTATTAGCATACTTTTAAGGAATAAGTTGTACCGCTTTTGTTTCTCTAGGTTATTTTAAATTTTATTATGTTTATTAAGATGTAAATTTGTTTTAATTCAATGGAAGTTATAAAAGTATTGGAACATAGTTTGTACATTTTTAATTTTTAAAAATATTTTGATCTACTTTAGTTATTCATATTTGTTATATTTTATAGAAGTATCACATAGTATAGATTGAATATAGTGTCACACACACGCAAAAAAAAATTTAATGTTTTTGAAAGATTATAAAAGTTGTCCTTCATCAAAAATAGTCACATATAATAAGAGAAATGTTCTTGTTATGACATGATATTTCATTTTAAACCTGTCTACTTTTAACAAGACAATTAGGGAAGGAAGGTTGTAAGGCGACCCATCCTCCAGCGGAATTTAGTGGTTAGAGAGTCATGTATTATCAGCAATAGACCTAGTGTCTAAGACAGCTCTATTTTAGTTCTGGTTCTTGGATAGGAAAGCAGGAAAAGAAATTTCAGTAGATGGCTATATTCCAGGATATCTGAGTACAGGCTGTAAAATGTTAATCCCAATCCAGCCATGTGATGCAACCTGCACTCTCTGGATCTCTTGTTTCTCTGTGAATTCTTCTCATTGTTATCTGCTGAGTCGACATTCTGGTTTATAACAGAAGAAGGGTTGTATTCAAAGGAAAAAAGAATGGCACGCCACCAAGAACTGAGAAAGTCAGTTTGAATATGGTCAAGGTTTTAAAATTTTTAGCATTACTAGAAAAATAACTGATTAAAGAAAATTCCTCCTGGGCTGTCTACTTCTATAATGCTTGCTTTGTCCTTTGTCATAGATTGAATTGTGTTTCCTAAAATCATGTGTCAACTTGACTGGGTCATGATGCTCAATGGCTTCACTGTTATGCAATGATGCCAATTGATAGTTATGTAATGGTCTCCATGAAGTGATTTGCTCTGATTAACAAATCTTTTTGAATAGGATTAAATGTGGCATTTATCTATCAGTTTTTTGTATTGTGGTGGCTTGTGTGTTACTGTGACACTGGAAGCTATGCCACCAGTATTTTAAATACTAGCAAGGTCATCTTGAACCAACTCAATGGCACTTAGCAACAACAACAAAGGCCATCCATGGTGGGGCGTTTTAAGCAGTGCTTCCAGACTAAGGCAGACAAGGAAGAATTTAGAGGCAGACCACTGTTGAATGCTTAACCACTAAAAATCTTATGAATTATGGTGGAACATTGTCTGAGATAGTGTAAAAGATGAACTACTCAAATGAACTACTACTAGAGAAGAACTGCCTGTTAAAAAGTAGAGTTTACCTTAATGACATGAATGGAGCAAAATGTCCAGGCTTTTGTTTTCTGGTGGCCCGCAATTCAAAATGATAAGAGCTGCAAACATCCATTAATGATTTGTTG
>NW_006408835.1:108503-112099 GCF_000296735.1 Chrysochloris asiatica
ATAACATGGATGAACCTTGAAGACATTATGCTGAGTGAAATTAGTCAGCTACAAAAGGAGAAATACTAGATTTTATAAAAATCTATGTGAGCCAAAATATGACTTGGATAATATTTCCCCTGAAGTTAGAGACCATCTCAAAAACAAATTTGATGTATTAAACACTAATGACTGTACACCATAGGAGTTGTATGATGATATCAAGAACATCATATATACATAGAGAAAAATATCATCTAAAAGGAAGAATGAAAGGAAAGACCAAAATGGAAGTCAGAAGAGACTCTGAAACTTGAACAAGGAGAATCTATAGCAACTGTAATGAATGATGAAGTAAAAAAATAAATAAATAAAATTAACATTAAATTTTAAGGGCAGTTCAAGAAGACAGTTAGGTATTATACTGAAATATGCAAAGACCTGGAATTAGAAAATCAAAGGGGAAGAATACACTCTTCCAAGCTGGAAGAACTAAAGGTAAAAATTCAAGAATTGACTTGTAATAAGGATTCGATGAGCAACATATTAAATGTTGCAGAAAGCATCAAAACAAGATGGAATAGATACTTAGAGTCTCTGTGCCAAAAACAATTGCTCAATATTAAACCATTTCAAGAAGTAGCATATGTTCAAGAACCAATGGTATTTAAGGAAGAAATCTAAGTTGAAATGAAGGCATTGATCAGAAATATGGTTCCAGGAATTGATGTAATAGAAATGGAAACAATTCAAAAAACCAATGTAGCCCTGAAGATCTCATTAGTCAATTGGTTGAAATATATCCATATTTGTTTCCATTCTTCAGAAAGGTTATCCCACAGAATATTGAAATTTAAAAAAACAGAGGAAGGGGATAATAAATGGCTTAAAATCAGAAAAGTGTGTCAGGGTTATACCTTTTCACCATACTTTTTATACATGTATGTTGAGCAAATAATCAAAGAAGCTGGATTATAGGAAGAAGAATGTGGCTTCAGGATTGGAGGAAGACTCATTAACAATCTGTGAAATGCAAATGACATAACCCTGATTGCTGGAATAAAAGAGGACTTGAAATACTTGTTGAAGAAGCTCAAAGAATACACTTAATATGAAAGCTATGCCACAGATATTTTAAATACCAGCAGAGTTACCCATGGTGGACAGGTTACAGATGAGCTTCCAGACTAAGACAGACTAGGAAGAAGAAGTGAAAAACTACTTCCAAATATTTAGTCACTGAAAACCTTATGAATAGCAGAAAAACACTGTCAGATATAGTCCCAGAAAATGAGTCCCTCAGGTTGGAAGGCACTCAAAATGCGACTGGGGAAGATTTGCTTCCTCACAGTAGAGTTGTTGTGATGATGTGAATGGAATAAAGACCTTGGGACCTTCATTTGCCAATTAGGCACAACTCAAAATGAAGAGAAACAGTTGTAAACATCCATTAATAATACGAACATGGGATGTATGAAATATGAATCTAGGAAAACTGGAAATTGTCAAAGATGAAATGGAATGCATAAACATCGATATCTTAGGCATTAGTGAGCTGAAATGGACTGGTACTGGCCATTTTGAATCTGACAATCACATGGTTTACTATGCTGGGAATGACAAATTGAAGAACAGTGGTGTTGCATTCATTGTCAAAAAGAATATATCCAGATGAGTCATGAGGTACAATGATGTCTGTGATAGGATACTATCTATGTAACTACAGGGAAGTCCAATTAATACCACTATTATTCAAATTTACGCACCAACCACTAAAACCAGTGAGGATGACATAGAAGAATTCTACCAACTTCTTCAATATGACATTAATCAAACATGCAATCAAGATGTATTGATCATTACTGGTGATTGGAATGCAAAGGTTGGGAACAAAGAGGAAGGATCAGTAGTTGGAAATTAAGGACTTGGTGACAGAATGATGCTGGAGATCACATGATAGAATTCTGCAAAATCAATTATTTGTTCATTTCAAATACATTCTTTAGACATCATAAGAAACGATTATATACATGGACCTCACCAGATGGAATACACAGAAATCAAATTGACTACTACTGTGGAAAGAAATGATGCAAAAGCTCTATATCATTAGTCAAAACAAGTCCAGGGCAAATTGTGGAACAGACTATCAGTTGTTCATATGCAAATTAAAACTGAAGCTGAAGAAAATGAAAACAAGTCCACAAGAGCCAAAATATGACATTCAATATATCCTATCTGAATGTAGAGATCATCTGAAGAATAGACTTTGTACATTAAACACTAAAGACCAAAGACCAGAAGAATTTTGGGATGACATCAAGAACATCATACAGGAAGAAAGCAAAAAGTCATTAAGAACACAAGAAAGAAGGAAAAGATCAAAATAGATGTCAGAAGACACACTGAAACTTGCTCTCCAGCATAGAGTGCTAAAGCAAATGTAAGCAATGAGGAGGTCCAAGAGCTGAACAGAAAATTTCAAAGGTCAGCTTGAAAAAACAAAGTCAAATATTACAACAAAATGTGCAAAGATCTGGAGTCAGAAAACCTAAAAGGAAGAACATGCTCAGCATTTCTCAAGCTTGGGGAACTGAAGAAAAAATTCAAGCTTCAATTTCATAATTGAAGGATTCTCTAGGCAAATTATTGAATGATGCAGAAAGCATTCAAAGAAGATGAAAGGAATACACAGTGTCACTGTACCAAAAGGAAATGGTTGATGTTCAACCATTTCAAGAGGTAGAATATGATCAAGAGCCAATGATACTGAAGGAAGATGTCCAAGGTGCATTGAAGGAATTGGCAGAGCGAGGCTCCAGGAATTGATGGAATAAAAATTGAAATCATTCAAGAAATTGAGGCAGCACTGGAGGCACTCACCCATCTCTCCCAAGAAATCTGTCCGACTGATTGGAAGATATCCATATTTGTGCCCATTCCGAAGAGAGGTGACCCAATGAGATGCAGAAATCATCAGAAATTATCTTTGACATCCCATGTGAGTAAAGTTTTACTAAAGGTAATACAGAAACGTCTGCAAGCATACATTGACAAAGAACTTCCAGAAGTTCAAGCTGGATTCAGAAGAGGATATTGCTGATGTCTGATGGATCTTGACTGAAAGGAGAGAATAACAGAAAGATGTTTACCTGTGCTTTATTGACTATGCAAAGGCTTTCAATTGTGTGGATCATGACAAACTATAAACAACATTGTGAAGTATGAGTATTCCAGAACATTTAATTGTGCTCATGATGAGTCTGTACATGGAAAAACAGGCAGTTGTTTGGGCAGACATGGGAACACTGAATGGCTTAAAATTAAGACAGGTGTGCAACAGGGTTGTATTATTTCACCATACTTATTCAACCTGTATGCTGAGCAAATAATCTGAGAAGTGGGGTTATATGAAGAAAACATGGCATCAGGATTGAAGGAAGACTCATTAACAACCTGTGATATGCAGATGATACAGCCTTGCTTGCTAAAAGTGAAGAGGACTCTACTTACTGATGAAGATCAAAGAACACAGCCTTTGCATCTCAATGTACAGAAAACAAAAATCCTCACCACTGCACCAATAAACAGCAATCTTAGCAACAGAGAAAAAAATT
>NW_006408835.1:113120-129583 GCF_000296735.1 Chrysochloris asiatica
AAGACTTATCAAGAAAGTCATCATGATTGGTAAAGTGGAAATCAGAGAAAAACACACAATGAATGGATTGACACAATGACAACAACAAAGGCTCAAACAAAGCAATGATTATGAAGATAGTGCGGGACAGGTAGTGTTTACTTCTGTTATACATAGAATCTCCATGAATCAGTATCAACTTGATGACACCAAATAGCAACAAGAACAAGAACCATAATGTTGTCACAACCCTGATAGGATTTAAAAATAGTTTCCCTCTGTGTAGCCTGCAACTCCTTTTGTCTTAGAAGAAACAAAAAAAGAGAGAATCTAGCAGAATGAGAATGATGCAAATAAGAAAGAAATGCTGGGAGTAGAACGAGTTTTGGGGCCAAGTTTCCCATGCTGGGAACCCCTTCTAAATCCAGTGTAAGATAGGTTGTAAGACACATGAACATCTCAAAAAAATGTTGGACTTACAAATGCTGAGAAAAGACACAGTCCTTCTTCTTAAACTACGTGTCAACAAAGAGAACACGTCTTTCCCTAGAGCTGGACTTCTATCCTCCTAAACTGTGATGGAATAAATTTCTATTTGTTAAAATTCTGCACGTAAGTTATCTCTATTATAACAGAACTAGATATCTCTAAGCCATCATTGAAAAAGTAATACTGAAATTAGTGATATGGACAATGGAATAGCTAGTTCCTTATAGAGGAGATCACCACTCCTCTGTCAGCTTGTCATACTGTAGTGGCTGGTTTGTTGCTGTGATGCTGGAACCTAGGCCACTGGTATTTTTAATACCAACATGGACACCCATGGTGGACAGGTTTCATCTGTTCTTTGAGACTATGACAGACTAGGAAGAAGAAGAGGTAGACTCCTTCTGAATGTTTAGCCACCAAGAACCTTATGAGTAGCAGTGGAACATTGTCAGATAGCACTTGAATATTGAAACATTAGCAATAGCACAAGAATAGTGTCAGATATAGTGCCAGAGGATGAGCCTCTCAGTTTGAAAGGCACTCAGCATATGACTGGGGAAGAACTGCCTCCTCAAAGTAGAGTTGACTTTCATGATGAAAATAGAATAATGGAGTAAAGCTTTCAGGATCTTCATTTGGTGATGGGGCACAACTCAAAATAAGGAAAAATAGTCATAAATATCCATTAATAATCAGAACATGCAATGCACGAAGTATGAATCTACAAAATTTAGAAGTTGTCAAAAATTTAATGAAATACATAAAGATCAGTATCCTAGGCAGTGTCATTGTTGTTAAGTGTCCTCGAGTCAGTTTCATTCATAGCAACCCTGTATAGGGCTCCTAAGGAGCAGCTGGTGGATTTGAACTATAAAACTTGTGTTTAGCAGTCTTGTACTTATCCTACAGTGCCATATCAGGACTCCAGTTAGTCATTAGTGAGCTGAAATGGACTGGTATTGGCCATTTTGAGTCTGACAACATATGATTTGCTATGCTGTTAATGGCAAACTGAAGAGGAATGGCATCGTAGTCATCATCAAAGAGAACATTTCAAGATGTATCTTGAAGTATAAAGTTGTCTGTGATAGGATAATATGCTTATGCCTACAAGGAAAATGAGTTAATACCACTATTATTCAAATTAAGAAAGCTGCCACTAAAGCCAGTGATGAAGAAATTGAAGAATTCTACAAATGTCTTCAGTTTGAAATTGATCAAACATGTAATCAAGTTGTATTGATAATTACAGGTGATTGGTATGCAAGTATGGAAACAAAAAGGAAATATCAGTAGTTGGAAAACATGACCTTGGTGGTAGACAGGTTGCTGGAGACCACATGACAGAATTTTACAATGGCTGATTCATTAAAAATACCTTTGTAACCAACATAAACACAACTATAGACATGAGCCTCACATATGGAATACACAGAAATAAAATTGACTACATATGTGGGAGGAAACAGTTGAAAAGCTCCATTGCTTATGCTGTTAGTTGCCATCGAGTCAGTACTAACTCACAGCGACCCTCTGCACAGCAAAATGAAACACTGCCTGATCCTGGACCAACCTCACAATTGTTGCTACATTTGAGCTCACCGATACTGCCACTGTGCCAATCCATCTTGTTGGGGTCTTCCTCTTTTTCTCTGACCCTCCACTTTACCAAACATGATATCTTTTTACAGTGAGTGGTCCCTCCTGATAATATGTCTAATGTATGAGGATGAAGTCTGGCCATCCTGGCTTCCAAGGAACACTCTAGCTGTACTTTTTCCAGAACAGATTAGTTTGTTCTTTTGGCAGCCCATGATACTTTCACTATTCTCCTCCAATACCATAACGCAAATGCATCAATTCTTCTACAGTCTTCCTTATTCATTGTCCAACTTTCACATGCATACGAGGTTATTGAGAATGTCGTGGTTTGCCTCAGGTGCACCTTTGTACTCAAGCTGACATCTTTGTTCTTCAACATTTTTAAAGAGTTCTTGTGCAGCAGATTTGTGCAGTGCAATATGTTGTTTGATTTCTTGACTGTTGCCTTTATGATTGTTGATGGTTGACTCAAGCAAAATGAAGTAATTGACAACTTCAATCTTTTCTCTGTTTATGTGGATGTTATTTATTGGTCCAGTGGTGAGGATTCTTGTTTCCTTTACATTGAAAGCTCCATATCATCAGCCAAAATAAGGCCTGGTGCATGCTGTGAAACAGACTATCAACTGCTCACATGCAAATTCAGATTGAAGCTAAAGAAAACATTTTAAGAGTCCACTAGAGGCAAAATATGACCTTGAACATATCCCACTTGAATGTATAGATCATCTCAAGAACAGATTTAATGCATTAAACAATGACCAAAGACTAGAAGATTTGTGGGATGACATCAAGAACATCATATAGGAAGAAAGCAAAAGTCATTAAGAAGACAAGAAAGAAAGAGAAGACAAAAATGGATGTCAGAAGAGACTCTGAAATTTGCTTTCTAGTGTAGAGATGTTAAAACAAATGGGAGCAATGAGGAATTAAAGAGCTGAAGAGAAATTTTCAAAGGGCAGTTTGAAAAGACCACCTCAAGTATTATAATTAAAGGCACAAAGACCTGTAATTAGAAAAAACAAAAACAAAACAAAGAGCATGCTCAGCACTTTTCAAGCTGAAAGAACTGAAGGAAAAGCTCAAGCCTCAACTTCCAACACTGAAGGATTCTATGGACAAAAGTCCTGGTGTGGCGCTGTGGGCTAATACATCAGACTGCAAAGTCATTTGAACTGCAAGTTTGATGGTTCAAGCTCACCAGCTGCTCCTTGGAAACCCTATATGGGGTCGCTATGGGTCTGAATTGACTCGACATCACTTAGCAACAACAACAACATGGGCAAAATATTGAATGACGTACAAAGCATTAAGAAGATGGAAGGAATGCACAGATTAACTGTACCAAAAGAAATGGTTGATATTCAACTATTTCAAGCATATGATCAAGAGCCAATGGCACTAAAGGAAGAAGCACAAGGTGCAATAAAGGCATTCACAAAGAACAAGGCTCCAGAAATCAATGGAATACAAACTGAAATCTTTCAACAAACTGATACACCACTGGAGGCCCTCACTCATCTATCCCAAGAAATATGGAAGACAACAACCTGGCAAACTGACTGGAAAAAAATCATATCTGTGCCCATTCCAAAGAAAGTTGACTCAAAAGTACAGAAGTCATCAAACAATATCATTAATATCACATGCAAGTAAAATATTCCTGAAGATAATGAAAATATGGCAGCAATAGTAAATTAACAGGGAACTGCCAGGGCTTCGATCTGGATTCAGATGAGGACTTGACATGAGGGATAACAATGCTGATGCCAGATGCTGGTGGTGGTGGTTATGTGCCATGGAGTCGGTTCCAACTCATAGTGACCCTGTACAGGGTTTCCAAAGCAGTAAATTTTTACAGGATCAGAAAGCCTCATCTTTCTCCCATGGAACAGCTGGTAGTTTCAAACTGCTGAATTTGAGGTTATCAACCCAATTTGTTACCACTATGCTACCAGGGCTCCTTATTCAGTCTGTATGCTGAGCAAATAATCCAAGAAGCTGAAATATGTGAAGAAGAATGTGACATTAGGATTTGAAGGAGACTTGTTAACAATCTCCTATATGCAAGTGATACCAGTTTGCTTGCTGGAAAGCAAAAAGGACATTAAATACTTAATGATGAAGATAAAAGACCATAGTCTTAAGTCTGGGTTGCACCTCAGTGTAAAGAAAACAAAAATCTTCACCACTGAAGCAATAAAAAACCATGATAACTGGAGAAAAGTTTGAAATTGTTGAATACTTCATTTTGCTTGGATCCACAGTCATTGCTATAGAAGCAAGTCAAGAAATCCAATGACATAGTGCATTAGTCAACTTTTCTGCCCAAGACCTCTTTAAATTGTTCAAGAGCAAAGATATCGTTTGAAGACTAAGGTTGCCTTAACTCAAGCTATGGTATTTCTAATATACTCATCTGCATGTGAAAGTTGGACAATGAATAAGAATTCATAGAAGAATTGATGCATTTAAGTTAAGGTGCCGGAGAAGAACATTGAAGGTACTATGGACTGCCGGAAGAACAAACAAATCTTTGTTAGAAGAAGTACTGCCAGAGTGCTCCTTAGAAGCCAGGATAGCGAAACTTTGTCTCTCATACTTCAGACATATTATCACAAGAGACCAGTCCCTGGAGAAGGATATCATGCTTGATAAAGTGCAAGACCAGTGGAAAACAGAAGACCCTTCAACAAGATGGCGTGGCAGAGTGGCAGCGGCAGTAAGCTCAACTGTAATGACTGTATGGATGGCACAGGACTAGGCAGTGCTTTATTTTGTTGTGCAGTGTCGCTGTGAACAGGAGCTGACTTGACCTCATCAAACGGCAACCACAGAGGCGAGATTAGATTTTAAATTTGCTCTTTTCATTTTACTGGTTTATTCACCCACTTGACAATGCTAAGTTTTTTTGTTTTAATAATAATGACAGTGATGAATAGGCTGTGTCATAACTAATATATAAAGTTAATTTAGTAAAAACTAGAGAACACAAATATCCTTAAATTATCATTTGCTTCTGGTGAATAATCTGCACTTCATTTTAATTCTTGCCTTCAGAAATGCTTTTAAGCTTGGTTGTAATTCATTTTACTGCGCCTTTTATGTACTTCCCAGAATTGCATCCTCATCTAGTCTTTAAAATGGTAACTGAGAAGGTGACTCATTCAAGGTAATATGCTTCAGTAAGAAAATACGCCCAGACATTGTTCCAGCTCCTTAAATCATGTTTTATCTCATCTGATAAAATGGTTAATTTACCTTGGAAAGATCAAATTTGTTGGCTATAAAGTGAGTTTATGGAGTCAGGTAGGATAAATGTCAGGCCAAGAAACAGAGGCAGCTTCCTTATCTTTCAGTGTCTAAATAGAGAGTTTTATAGTATTTATAAACTGGATTCCTCTAGAAAATTGTACTCACATTCATAAGAAGGGAAAAGATTACTCATCAAATATTTAATGAAAATTTATTTTATGTCAGAAGCTGATATTGAACAACAACAAAAAGTTCCTGTTGCCAAGCTTATATTAAAAGTAAATAGCAATGTCTTTGACATTGAAAGTTCTATGGTGATTTACATATTCTGAGTCAGTAATTGTAAACTCACGAAAAAGTAGAATGAGAGGGAAATTGCCCATTGAATTTCACAACAATCTACAAATGTTACTTTTGGATACAGAAAATCCTCTGTGAGTCAGGTGTTCAAAATACATTCCCTCTCACTGATCAGAAGTCTGTCAGAAAGAGACTATACTTTTCCTATAATGTTGTTGTTGTTGAGTGCCTTCCAGTCGGTTCTGACTCATAGTGACTTTGTATAGGGTTTCTGAGGACTGGGTTTCTTAGTGAGCTTGAACTGCTGATCTTGTGGTTCAAACTAATCCAAGTCCAGTGCATTCACCCACAGCGCCACAACTATTGTAAGGGGTGAAATGATTTTATGCAGTCCCTTACCTTGTGGATGAGCTAGGTATTTTCACTTGGGTGCTGGTGTGATTTGGGAATCCTGTCATGTGTGTAATTGTACCTGTCAAGGACTTCTGAGAACCATATGTAAATGGCAGCTCTGTGGTTTTTGGAAATTCTTCTCACAGTCTTCATTCTTCCTTGCTGAGAACTGATTCATTCGTATATTGGAGAGAGGGTTGTTTAACCTTGAAGAGAATTTTTCTTTTTCTTTTTACATATATACATTTTTAATAATGTTTATTGGTGTTTAGGTTTCATGTTTATTAAGTTTCTTTTGGGGGTCCTTTACTTAAGAATACAAATATTTGTTTCTCACAAATTACTGAATAAATAGAAAAGAAAAATAAGTTAACATTTGAAATTAACTCTTTCATGACCAGAATAAATCTTTTTTTAAAAAAAATATTAAAAAAAACTTTTTCATTAATGAAATGTGTGCTGAGTTATTGAGTGTGCCTGAATTCAGTGTGTCCCTCTGTACTCTGGGAATAGATTTGGTTGATAGGAATGGAATATACATAGGTGCCTTGGCTAGTATTATCAGGATTCATGAATTCAACTGACCCACAGGACACAATTTTCCGGTGGGATTGTGTGAAGGATATTAGGATACATATCACCCAACAGAATGCAACAGGATGCATCACCTCAGACAGCATCCTGTAGAAACAGTAATTACAGCACATACCTAGTTTATTTCTGTTTTACACAGTTACACAGGTCATCTCCTGATGACTAAACACATCTTTTGTGAGAAAGTAGGTTCTCAGTAAACTGGAGAGATGAAAACAAAAGTGATGAAATAGTTAAAATAAGTTTCACAGAATATTGTGCATTTAAACATTTTATTTGTTAACAATTACTTAAATTCAACTGCTTGTGAATTTCTATATAAATATTTAATTCATTTGTATTGGTTTCACTATATCGATAAAAATCATACAGTTCGATACTGAAGAATGGATTTCAAAGATATTTTCCCAGGACAAGTGTTCATATTTGCAAAATATGGCACCGACTCTATTCCTTCCATAGCTCTCTTTACTCAGCTAGGTTTGGTAATGCATTGCAATGGCCACACATAACTCAAACACCACACTCACTATAAAAAGAGAACCCTGCCAGGGAAATCAGAAAAACAATATCATTAACAATAGTCATCCAAAAGATGAGATACTTAGGAATAAATCTAACCAGAGAATCAAAAGGTGCTTAAAAAGATGCTTAAAAAGAAAACTACAGTACCCTACTATAAGAAACTAAAAGATACCTACACAAATAGAATCTACTATCATCATGAATAGGAAGACTTCACATTGTGTCAATACAACCCAAGGCGATCTATCAATACAATGCAATGCCAATCCAGATTCTAACATCATTTTTTAAAGACATGGAACAACTAATCATCGACTTTATATGGAAAGGAAAGATATCCCATATAAGCAAAGAATTACTAAAGAAGAACCAAATAGGCCTCCCAATTCCCAACTCAAAAAATACTACACAGCCACCATAGTCAAAACAGCCTTTTGCTGGTACAACAAAAGGTACATAGCTCAATGGAACAGAATTGAGAACCTAATAGTAGATCGATCAACCTACTGACAGCTGATATTTTACAAAAAGCTGAAATCCACTAAATAAGAGATTGTCTCCTTAACATATGGTGCTATTAAAACTGAAATCCATTTGTAAAAGATTGAAACAGGATTCATAACTCATACCATACACAAAAATGAACTCAATATGGATCAAAGAGCTAAGTGTAAAACATAGAACTAGATACATCATCAAAGAAAAAACTAGGGACAAATAGCAAAGCCCTTACACACGACACAACTATACTATCAAACATAATTGACAGCACACAAACAAAAGAAGACAAACTAGATGACTGGGATGTCCCCAAAATTAGACATTTATGTGCATCAGAAAATTGCAATGAAAGAATAAAAATAGAATACAGAGACTAGGAAAAAAATGTTGGTACTGACATATCAGATAAGGGACTCATCTCTAAAATTTATATAAAACATTAATTAGTTCCTCAACAAGACCAAATAATCAAATTTTAAATTGGGTAGAGGAGATGAACAGATAAGACATCACCAAAAAAGACAGTCAGTCAGCCATCAAGTTTATGAAGAAATACAGGAGATCATTGACTGGTGGTGCTGATGTTATTAGGTGCCATTGAGTCAGTACTGACTCATAGCGACCCTATGCACAACAGAATGAAACAATGCCCGGTCCCAGGCCAACTTCACAATTGTTAACTCGCTTCAGCACATTGATGCTGCCACTTTGCCAAACCATCTCGCTGGGAGTCTTCCTCCTTTTCTCTGACCTTCTACCTTACCAAACATGATATCTTTCTCCAGCGAGTAGTCCCTCCTGACTATATGTCCAAAGTATAGAGACGAAATTTCCATCCTGGCCTCCAAGGAGCACTCTGGCTGCACTTCTTCCAACACAGATCTGTTGGTTCTTTTGGCAGCCCATGGCACTTTCAATAATCTCCTCCAACACCATAACTCAAATGCATCAATTCTTCTACAGTCTTCCTTATTCACTGTCCAACTTTTGCATACATATGAGGTTATTGAAAATATCATTGGTTGGATCAGGCACACCTTAGTCCTCAAGTTGTCATCTTTGCTCTTCAACACTTTAAAAAGGTCTTGTGCAGCAGATTTGCCTAATGCAATATATCGTTCGATTTCTTGACTGCTGCTTCCATGAATGTTGATAGTTGATCCAAGAAAAATGAAGTCCTTGACAACTTCAATCTTTTTCCCATTGATCAAAATATGGTTTATTGGTCCAGTGGTGAGGATTAGGTGCCTTCTAGTCAGTTCTGACTCATAGCAATCCTATGCACAATAGAGAGTGACACTGTCCGGGCCTGTACCATCCTCACAATTGTTGTTGCCACTCTGTGAATCAATCTCATAGGGGACACTCCTCTTTTTTACTGACCCCTCAATTTCCCAAGATTGCTGTCCTTATCCAGGAACATGTTCTTCCTGACAACATGTCCAAAGTAGAGAAACGAAGTCTTACCATCCCCTCTTCTAAGGAACATTCTTGCTGTATTTTCCAAGGCAGATTTGTTTATTATTCTGGCAATCTATGGCACTTCCAATATTCTTCAGCAACACTATAATTCAAATGCATTAATTTCTCTATGGTCTTCTTTATTCAGCTTTCATGTGTGTATGAGACAATTGAATATATCATGTCTTGGGCAAGGTGCACCTTAGTCCTAAAAGTGACATCTGTACTCTTTTACACTTTAAAGAGATCTTTTGTAGCACATTTGCCTAATGCAATGCATCCTTTGATTTCTTGACTGGGGCTTCCAGGAGTAATGATTGTGAGTTCAAGTAAAATGAAATTCTTTATAACTTCAATCTCTTTTCTATTTATCCTAGTGTTATTGATTTGTCTACTAGAAAATATTTTTATTTTACTTATATTGAGGTACAATCCATTTTGCAGGCTGTATTCTTTGATTTCATCAGTAATTACGTTAAGTCCTGTTAGCTTCAGGCAAGCGAAGTTGTGTCATCTACATATTACAAGTTGTTAATGAGTCTTCCCTGATCTTCTCCATACATTCCAGTTTCTCAGATTATTTTCTCAGTATACAGATTGAATAAATATGGTAAAAAACTACAACCCTGATGTACACTTTTCCTGATACTGAATCATTCAGTATAAAGACCAAGAGGCAGTCATTAGAACAGAACAAAGGGATACTGAATCATTCAGTATCCCCTTGTTCGGTTCTAATGACTGCCTCTTGGTCTTTATACAGGTTTCTTGTGAGCACAGTTAAAACATTCCGAAATTCCCATTCTTTGCAATGTTATCTGTAGTTTTTTATAATCCCTAATGTTGAATGTCTTTGCATAGTCAGTAAAACACAAGTAAATATCTATCTGGTATTCTCTAATTTAGCCAAGATCCTTTATACATTAGCAATGATATCCCACTTTCCATGTCTTCTTCAGAATCCAGCCTCAAATTCTGTCAGCTCTCTGTTGGTATACTGTGGCAACAAATTTCTAATTACCATCAGCCAAATTTTACTTGCTGTGATATTAATGATATTGTTAGATGAGTTGCACATTCCACTGGGTCACTTTTCTTTGGAGTGGGCACACAGGTACATCTCTTCTAGTTGATTGGCCAGGTAGCTGCCTTCTCAATTTTCTGGCGCAGATCTGTAAGCACCTCTAATGCTTAACCAGTTTGTTGAAATATTTCAATTTGTAGTCTATCAGTTCCTAGAGCTGTGGTTTTTGACAGTGTATTCAGTGCAGCTTGAGTGTCCTCCTTCAATACCATAAGTTCTTGATCATATGTAACCTCTTTAAATTGCTCATCATTGACAAATCCATTTTCACACAATGACTCGATGTATTCCTTCCATCTGCTTCTTCTTCTTCTTCTTTTTTTTTTTTGATCCCACTTCCTCCCTGTGATTTTTGTTTCCATTCTACCTTCTCTCCCAACAGCTCTGAACATTGTCCTTAGTTGAATACTTCTCTTTTAATCTTGCAAGAATGACCATTCCAATGAGCATATCTTAACTCAAGTTGCTCTCCCACTGTATATTCTCTACCTCCGGACTGAAAACTGACCCACAAGGGTGAGTTCACTTCCAGACCTCAAGGGTGACCAAGGTCCCTAGTGTCAGTTTTTCTGTCTCCTTTTGACTAGTAATATCTGTCATTTTCATAATTTTGAGTTATTTCTACATTTTCTTCCACTCTATCCAGAACCAAGGAACCCTAGATTATAAATAGTGCTGGAAACAATAAGGTCAGCAGTTCAAATCTCCCAGTCACTCCATGGGAGAAAGATGAGGCTTTCTGCTCTTGTAAAGATTTACAGATGCAGAAACCCTGTACAGGGTCGCAGTGAGTCACAATGACTTGGTGGAGCACAACCACCATCACCACCATTCAGAACCTTCTAATGGGATCCCTTTCACAATAGTTGGTAGTGGTATCTGAGTACCATAAAGTTCTTCTGGGCTCAAGGTCTTAGAGACTGCTGTTCATGTGTTCCATTAGTCCATGGGACTAATTGATGCCAAGTTTCTTCAGTGTTCATCACTCTTCTACCTACACAAAGGTAGAAAGCAGTAGTTGAACCAGAAATGGCTGTTTATGAGCTTTTAAGATCCCAGTCACCACTCACAAAAGTAGGATATAGAACATTGTCTTTGTGGACTATGTTATGCCCATGGATTATGTTGTTTCCTGACACTATGGTCCTGAGCCCCCCAGGTGTAGCAACTCATTCCCAGTAGGTATTAGCTAATGTATAAGAAGTGTTTATGATTTTGGCCCCTAGTGTGGCATTTTAGGATAAGTGCTGGACTGCTAACTGTGAGGTCAGAAGTCCAAACCCACCAGCCACACCTTGGAAATTCTATACAAGGTTGCTATGAGTAAGAGTCGATTCGACAACACTTGCCAACAATAGCATATCCACCACATTCATAGATAGGTTTCTAGCAAAAGTAAATTTGTTGTTTTTAGGTACCATCAAGTCAGTACTGATGGATAGCAAAACTATGCAAAACAGAACAAAATACTGCACCAACGGAACAAAATATTGAGCCAACCTCATAATCATTGCTATGCTAGAGTCCATTGTTGCTGCCACTGTGTCAATCCATCTCATTGTGGATCTTCCTCTTTATTTTCATCCCTCCACTTTACCAAGAATGAGATCCTCCTCCTGAGACTGGTCCCTCCTGATAATATGTCCGAAGTATGAGGGATAAAGTATGGTTATTCTGGCTTCCAAGGAGCATTCTGGCTGTACTTCACCCAACACAGACTGGTTTGTTCTGTTGGCAGTCCATGGTACTTTCAGTATTCTCCTGCAACACCTTAACTCAAATTTTTTTCTACGATCTTCTTTATTCACTGTCCAACTTTTATATGCATATGAGGTTATTGAAAATACCATTGCTTTGGTCAGGCTCACCTAAGTCCTTAAATTGACATTTTTTTTGCTCGTGAACACATTAAAGAGTTCTTGTGTAGCAAAAATAAATACCCGTGTACAAATATTTTCTGTCAGGCCTTTTAAAATTTGCGGCTATACTCCCACTTTTCCTCCTACATCTCTTCAGTCTGTGTATTTATCCATGTATCCACTGTAGAAGAACTGATGCTTTTGAGTTATGGTGTTGGGAGAGAATATTGAAAGTTCCACGGGCTACCAAAAGAATGAACAGATCTGTGTTGGAAGAAGTGCAGCCAGACTGCTCCTTGGAGGCCAGGATGGTCAAACTTCATCTCTTATACTTTAGACATATTATCAGAAGGTACCAGTCGCTGGAGAAGGATATCATGTTTGGTAAGGTGGATGGTCAGATAAAAAGAGGAAGACCCCCAGCGAGATGGATTGGCAAAGTGGCAGCATCAATGGGTTCAAGCGTGGCAACAATTGTGAGGTTGGCTCAGGACCAGGTAGTGTTTCGTTCTGTTGTGCATAGGGTCGCTATGAGTCAGTATTGACTAGATGGCACCTAACAACAACAACACCTAGATCACTGTTATTGCATAATTTTATGTGTGTTCTTTTGTTCAGTGCCATCAAGTTGCTACTGATTCATAGTGACCCTACACAAAACAGAACACAACATTGCTGGGTCGTGGGCCAACCTCACAATTATTGCTATGTTTGAGCCCATAGCTGCTGCCACGGTGCCAATCGATCTCATGGGGAGGGGGGGTCTGCCTAATTTTCTCTGATCCTCCATTTTACCAATCATGATATCCTTCTCCAGGGACTGGTCTCTCCTGATAATATCTCCAAAGTGTGAGAGATAAGTGTGGTCATCCTGGCTTCCAAGGAGCATTCTGGTTGTACTTATTCAAATACAGATCAGTTTGTTCTGTTGGAAGTCTAGGGTACTTTCAATATTCTCCTCCAACACCATAACTCAAATGCGTCAATTCTTTTATGGTCCTCCTTATTCACTGAAGTTATTGAAAATACCATGAGGTCATTGAAAATATCATGACTTGGGTCAGGCACACCTTAGTCTTCAAACTGATATCTTTGGTCTTAAATACTTTAAAAAGGTCTTTTGCAGTAGAATTGCATAATGCAATAAATCGTTTGATTTCTTAACTGGTGAAGTTTTCTTTGAAAACTTTAATCTTTTCTCCAGTTATATGGGTGCTATTTATTGGTCCAGTGGTAAAGATTTTTATTTTCTTTACATTGAGGAGCAACCCATACAGAAGACTATGGTCTTTGGTCTTCATCAGTAAGTATTTTAAGCCCTCTTCACTTTTCAGCAAGCAAGGTTGTATCATCTGCATATCACAGTTTGTTAAAGAGTCTTCCTTTAATCCTGATGCCACATTTTTCTTCATATAATCCAGCTTCTCAGATTATTCACTCAACATACAGATTGAATAATTATGGTGAATGAATACAACCCTGACACACATGTTTCCTAATTTTAAACTATTTGTTGTTCCTTTGTTTTATTTGAACAGCTGCCTCTTGATCTATGTACAGGTTCCTCGTAAGCACAATAATTATTCTGGAATACTCATTATCCACAATGTTGTCCATAATTTGTCATGATCCACACAGTCAAAAACCTTTGTGCAGTCAATAAAGCACATATAAACATCTTTCTGGTGCTCTCTGCTTTCAGCCAAGATCCCTCTGACATCAGCAATGATACCCCTGGTTTCACATCCTCTCCTGAATATGGTTTGAACCTCTGGAAGTTCTCTCAGTGTATAGTTGCAGCTGTTTTTGCATTATCTTTAGAAAAATTTTACTTGCATGTGATATTAAAAAGAAAGAATAAATAAACAAAAGCAATGAAAGGAAAAGGCCAGGCCAGTTGCCAGACCAAAGAGGAGAAAATTCTGAGAAGCTCCTGTAAGCTAAAGAGCTCATGTGCTAGGTGGAATTGCTATGGGCCTAGGTGTTGTTGATTTTCAGGGTACCCAATCTGGATGTAATTCATGTAGGCCCCAAAGCAGCAGATATCAGGGTGTTGAAGTCAAGAGGACAGCTAGGTAGGGCAGGGTGACTGACCACAGGATTTTCAGCTAGTCCAGGGCTGGCCAAAACCATCTCTGCAGGTCTGGAGCATGGCTCACCTGAATCCAGGTTCCAGGAGCAGTGCAGTTAGTATCCAATTCATAATGATGTGGTCACAACTTTAAAGCTCACAGTTTCATGGCTACCAGATGAGTAACTCTGACCTCCTGGAGAGCAGGAACTATCCTGAGGATGGGCAAGGTTATGGTCTGCTCATGACTCTGGTCACAATGGAAGTGGTGGAACAAAAAAGAATTGCACCTTTTATTGACAATCAATAGTATTTGTGCTGCCAAGTCACCATCTGCTACCAAAGCCACTCAAAAACGTTCAAGATAGCCATGCTGCATCTGGCTAGCTGACACAATTCATCAATTCATCTATCTTTTTACAACTACCACACTCTGCTGCTTCTCCTAGTAAGCATCAATCTACTTTTCTATATCTTTCTGATGCTCAGGGTTCTAGGACTATTATCTGCAGCTGTTTAATTCGGTCTTCTGTATCTTTGTTTTACAGGGTCTGTTTAGTCTGCCATATTGCCAAAAGTCCCCATCTTCTTTTGATACTTCCTCATCATTCAATATTTTGTCAGCAGAATTTTACAACATTGCAAACCCAAATGGTATTTTTCTTCATTTCTTTCAGCTTGAGAAACATCAGGAGTGTTTGTCATTAAAGAGATGCAACTCAAAATAACAAGATATTTTGTGACAGAATTAATAACATTTTTTTTTTTTTTTTTAAGAAAATAACAAATTCTGGCTAGGATGTGGAGAGATTTGAGTATCCCTCCACCGATGATGGAAGTGCAAAATGGCACAGCCACTGTGGAAAGCCCTATGGCACTTCCTTATCCAGTTGGAAATAGAAATACCACATGACCTAACAATCCCTTTACTTGGTTTGTACCTTCTACACACCTATATGTGTATAATAGCTATACACACTCACACACATGAGTGTGTGTGTGTGTGTGTATATAGCTATTCATCATATAACTATTCATAATATCAAAAAGATGCAGACAGCCTACATGCTCATCAATGGAAGAATGAGTAAAGAAACTTAGGTACATACAAACAATGAGATACTGTGCAAGGCTAAAGAATAACAAAGAATCTGGGAAACACCTCATAACACAGATGAACCCAGAGGACATTATGCTGAGGGAAATTAGTTAACGACACTAAATTATTCAATTACTCTAAAAGAAACATTGTTTTATTATTACCAAGGGTGAGAAGGAAGGGGAGGCGTAATTCACTGACTAGAGTGTAGGCACATATGATGGAGTCAAGTGAGACAGAAGGAGGACTGTAAGAGTTAAAGGGAACAAAGATAAACACTGTAATGTAATGACCCAGTGATAAAGGTGATCTACTGTTACATGCATGTATAGACATGCTGGCCAAATGAGTGTGACAGGGAGAATGGAAGTGCAATAAATGACCTCAGCTATTCCTCTCACAGCACTCTTGACTCATTTGGATTCAACAATTCATTTCAATGGTCACACATAACTCAGACACCATATTTATTCACAGTTACAGGATTTGATAAGTAATTGAGAGGTTACAAATCATATTCAGAAATATTCAGGACACAGTTCTTCCAGTCAGGAAGTCTCTTTTATTCTGTGCTCACAGGAAGACTTCTCTCTGACCATCAGCCCATTAGCCTGGACTGTGTTTTACTCGGGCAATATTACTAAGCTGTATTACAACTGCTAATAAATACCCACACGGCATACAATTCTACTGTAGGCCTTAACCTGGAGGTACTCAGCAAACTTAGCTGTGAGAGTTAAGGTTTTGTGTCAATTTGATGGGTTCAGGATTCTCAGTGGTTTGGCAATTGAGAGGTAATCATGAGAGGAGATCTAATATAATGTAATCAACTGTCTGCAACGAAGCCTACTATGAGCATCCAATCAACTGAAAGAAAGTTTCCTTGTGAGTGTGTCCTGTTTCCTATATACTGGACATTCAGGAAAAACTTGCTTGCATCTAGCTCATGCTCCAACCTCCAGTTCTTTAGACTTGAGCCAGTGGCCAGCTCTAACTTGCTGATCCTAAGAGTCATCAGCAGCCTGCCATCTTACCTGTGCAACCTGCCTGCTTCCAGGCTGACCAGCCAATCTTGGTTCATCAGCTTCATGGACTTGGGACTCTCCTGCCTGTGTAACTTATTTTTATAAATGTCTCTCTATCTCTCTGTATATATATATATATACACGCACACACACACACATATATAAAGAAACATATATATGTGTGTGTGTGTATAAAGAAACATATATATAAGGAAATATATATATA
>NW_006408835.1:130460-132515 GCF_000296735.1 Chrysochloris asiatica
ATGTGTTTCTTTATATATGTTTCTTTATATGTATATGTTTCTTTATATATATATGTATGTTTCTTTACTCACTCAGTGGAGTGTGGAGCCCACTGCTCTATCTTGTGCTATGACAAGGGTTCTGCTTCTGATGTTCCTCTGCCACTCTTCTAGTCTCATAGCTTTCTGACTCTGGGTCAATGAGGTTCAACGCAGAGATCTCAGGGTCCAGCAGACACCCTCCACTCCTGGCCCTTTTTTGATGGTATTGAGATTTGCCTTCCTACTTCTGAGTTGGCTCATTTTATATCTATGTGGAGTTACAAGGTTGACAGTCACAGTTAACTCTGCTAACAATTATTCACAATAGAAACATACTATCTGATTGGCATCTTCTCCCACTGTCCCTTACCCAAACCCTTCAGGAAATAATGGGAGTTAAGAAGACTTTGAGTAGAAGAGCATATGAAGTAATTCACTGCATTGAAGGAAGTATACCCACAATATACATAGTCTGATCCTAGATGTTTGTGCATGGACATTTAATTTTGTTGCAAATAAATCCATGTATTTTAGCACCCAAGGAACAAAGTGATGAAAATCAAAGACTCATGTCAACAATTAGTCCAATGGACTAGTCAACCAAAGGAGCTTCAGTTTCTATGACCCTGAGACTGGAAGAACTAAACAGTGTCTGGCTACCATTACCAACTATTCTGCAACAGATCACATTAGAAGTCCCTAAATAGAGTGGAAGAAAATGTGGAACAAACTTCAAATGGTACAAAAAAGTCCTGACTTAGTTGCCAAATAGACACTGGGGAACCCTGAGATTGGTCTTTATATGGAGCTGAACTCACCCCATGGCTCAGTTTTCAACCAAGTTATACATAAGTCTAGAGGGGAAACAGAAACACTAGTGAGGTCTGTACATCATAAAATATGAATCATTCAAGATCAAAAGGGCAGCATTTACTCAGGGAAAAAGTCCAGAAGCGTTGGGAAAAAGGAGAAATGAAAACCAGAAACATGGAGGAAGTGGAATAAGTGATATTACATTGTGCAGATTACAGTCACTGAGATGAAGTGTGTATGAAATTTTAATATAAAACTGATGATCTGCTCTGTCAACCTTCATCCAGTTCACAACCAGAAGTTAAAAAACACACACACAGTTGAAACTTCCTTTTTTTCTCTCATATGTTCACTCTACATTGCTCTTTTCTGTGAACTCTAAATGCTTTAAGTATAAATTATGTATGTATTCTTTTCTGAAAACCATCCTTTCTTATTTTGAGCTCAGGGCAACGCTGAATGGCTTCCTTAAATTTTAAGTGGGCCTGGAGGGGAAGCGCCGTAAGCATCATCCAAAGCATCACAAATCTTTTGTTGTTGCTGTTTTTGCCTCTGATCATTTACTTGCAGCTGTGACACTGTGTTTGTTCCTATTAAGTCTTTGTAAACCTAGTTTCTTAATTGAAAATAAATCTTTCCACTTTTGATTCAGGTTTCATAATTTCTTTTCAAATTTGGTCCCAGTCTATTATATGACTGATCAAACAATGGCACCCTCATATAAATGTTGTCCTCTGGTTTTGCATTTCTCCCAAGAGAATACCAGAATGCATCAGTATTAACACTAAACTCTGAATATCTTTCTACTTTTTCTTAACTATCACTACATTTGCTTTCATCTGCAAAAAACTTGTTGCTAAAAAGTTTAACCTGTTTCAGGATCTGTTGCTGTTGTTTGAATCTTGGTGTTTGTTGCATATGGAATGTCTTTTGTTTCTCACATGACTGATAACTACACTAATTACCTTATTCTTCAATGTGTAAGTTACAGTCCACAAAAGTTCCTAGAAGATATGATCCACAAAATTCATAGAAGCCTGAAGATCTCTACTAGCCCCCTCACTGGTTGGGACACTGCTGAGGTTCATACTGAGGTGGCAACAGAGAGACGTCTCCCATACATAGTTGGAGAACAATATCATCCCCATTTAGTTTTCCGCTCAACAGTAGATATGACTTGTGTCTAATGATAAATAGCTCACTTACTTTTTTTTTTTTTTT
>NW_006408835.1:135779-146379 GCF_000296735.1 Chrysochloris asiatica
ATTGTTTTATTCCAGTTATGAGACTGGTACAGAACTTCATTTTATAATTTGGTGTTTTCAGATCTATCTGTATTTGTTGTTTGTTGTTGTTAAGTGCCATTGAGTCTATTCTGACTCATAGTGACCCTGTATCGGGTTTCCAAGGAGCAGCTGGTGAGCTTGAACCACTGACCTTGCAGTTTAAATAGCTTTGCAGTCTGGTTCACTAACCCACAGTGCCAATCTGAATTTAAAATAAGGAAAAAGGAGTGGTGCCAAATCATAGCAGGTTTGGGAAGGACCAGGTAAATGTAGAGAATACTTGGTGATAAGAAGCAAATGGTCTGATCCATACATAAAACTCTGTTATCTCCATGTGACAATCCTCCCACACTGCTAAATGTATCTATGTGGTTGTTGTTAAGTGCTATTGAGCCGGGTCCAAGAGCAGCTAGTGAGCTTGAACTGGTGACCTCACAATTCAAACCAGCTTTGCAGTCCAGCGCATTAATCCACATCACCATATCAGGACTCCATGTGCCCATAGCAGGAAGAATTTCTAGATTTTATCATGTTTTCACAATGAAGGACAGTTAATTAAAGACTTTTTACAAGTAAGTATGAGCTAGATAAAAGTAAATCATTAAGTGTTCTAGTTAGATTAGGTAATTGTGTGCTTAAATAATGTATAAGCTTCTTGAGAGCCATTTATGGACAGATGCTTTGCTTCTTTCTACATTTTCTTAAGTTTTACTCTATCCTTACATTGAGTGCTTTCTGTCTATATAAAGACTTGAAGCTCTGGTAGCGTAGTGGTAACGAATTGGGCTGTGAACCGCAAGGTCAGCAGTTCAAAACTACCAGCTGTTCCACGGGAGAAAGATAAGGCTTTCTGCGCCCGTAAAGATTTACAGCCTCGGAAACCCTGTATAGGGTCGCTATGGGTCGGAATTGACTCCATGGCACATAACAACATTACAATGATTAGCAACATTCTGGACTCCAGATTTTGTGATGAACATCAGACAGTGAGAGTTCACACTTTCCTGTGGTAGAGGAGAGCTTAGTTTACATTTAAACTTAGTCTACACTTACGCTTAAACTAAGTGCCCCCAGTAACACTAAGAGTGTAGTATTGGCTGGAGGCACTTACTTAGGTACCAGTATTACTGCAAATAAACTTATTATGCCAGTTATGTTTACATGGAGTTAATGAAATGTTTAGTTTCCCTCTTTTAAATAGGACCAATTTCTTGTTGTTAGATGCTGTTGTGTCAGCTCTGACTCATAGCAACCCTATGCACAACAGAACAAAACACAGCCTGTCTGTCCTGTTCCATCTTCACAATTGTTAAGTTCAAGCCCATTGTTGCCACCACTGTATCAGTTCCTATCTTTTGCTGACCATCTACTTTATTGAACATGATGTCCTTTTCCAGGGACTGCCCCTCCTGATAACAAGTTCAAAGAACACACAACAAAGTCTCCCCATCCTTGCTTATGGTGCATTCTAGCTATACATCCAAGGCAGACTTATTTATTATTCTGGTAGTTCACGGTGCTTTCAATATTCTTTGCCACACCATAATTTCAATATATCAATTTCTCTTTATTCATATTTATTGATTTTATAGCTTTCACATGAATATGAAGTGATTGTAAATACCGTGACCTGGGCCAGCCATCTTTTGTAGCAGATTTGTCTAATGCAATATGTCACATGATTTCTTGACTTCTTCTTCCTCCATAATGTACATTGTTATTGTTAGGTGCCATTGAATCCGTACTGACTCATAGTGACCCTATGCACAGCAGAACCAAACACTACCTGATCCTGGCCCAATCGATGCTTGAGTCCATCAATGCTGCCACTTGGCCAATCCATCTTGTTGGGGTCTCCCTCTTTTTCTCTGACCCTCCACTTTACCAAACATGATATCCTTCTCCAGAGACTGGTCCCTCCTGACAACATGTCTGAAGTATGAGATATGAAGCCTGGCCATCCTGGCCTCCAAGGAGCACTCTGGCTGTACTTCTTCCAGAATGGATCTATTGGTTCCTTTGGCAGCCCATGGCACTTTCAATGTTCACCTCCAACACCACAACTCAAAAGCATCAATTCTTCTATGGTCTTCTTTAGTCACTGTCCAGCTTTCACATGCATATGAGGTTACTGAAAATATCATGGCTTGGGTCAGGCACACCTTAGTCCTCAAGCTGACATCCTTGCTCTTCAACACTTGCTCTTCAACACTTTAAAAAGGGCTTGTGCATCAGATTTTTTGACTGCTGCTTCCATGAGTGTTGATAGTTGATCCAAGAAAAATGAAGTTCTTGACAACTTCAGTCTTTTCTCCATTTATAAGAATGTTGTTTATTGGTCCAGTTGTTTATTGTTGAGTGTACATTGTGGACACAAGTAAAGAAACTCTTGACAAATTCAATCTTTTCTCTATTTATCATGATATTCTTTATTGCTCCAGTGATGAGGATTGTTGTTTTCTTTATACTGAATTGTAATCCACACTGAAGGCTATATTCTTTGATCTTCATTATAAGGACTTCAAGACCCCTTTGCTTTCAGCAAGCAAGGTTGTGTCATCTGCATATCATAGGTTGCTACTGAATCGTCCTCTAATCCTGATGTTGCATTCTTCTTCATGTAATCCAGCTTCTCAAATTATTTGCCCAGCATAGATTGAATATGTGTAGTGAAAGAATACAACCCTATCATATACCTTTCCTGATTTTAAACCACTGTTCTTTTAAAATGACTTTTTCTTAGTCTATGTACAGGTTCTTTATGAGCACAAAGTGTTCTAGAATTTCTATTATTTGCAATATCATCCATAATTTGTTATGATCCACACAATTGAATGCCTTTTTTTTATAGTCAATAAAACACAAGTAAACAACTTTATGGTATTCTCTGCTTTTAGCCAAGATCTATCTGACATAGGCAATGCTATTCCTGGTTCCATGTCTTCTACTGTGTTGACTTGTATTCTTGGTAGCTGCCTTTTACTGTTTTGCTGCTGCAATAATTCTTGAAAACTCTTTCGCAAAGTTTTGCATCTCTATGATATTAATGATATTGTTTAAAATTTTCCACATTCTGTTCAGTCACCTTTCTTTGGAGTGAGTACAAATAAAGGTCTCTTTCTGTCAGCTGGTCACATATCTGTCTTCTAAATTTCTTGGCCTAGAATAGTGAGTGCTGCAGCAGTTTGTCAAAACGTTTGTATTAGTATTCCATCACTTCCTGTAAACTTGTTTGTCACTGATGTCTTTGGTGCAGTTGGAAACTCCTCCTTTAGTTGGTATTTGATCCTATGCTGCCTTTGGAAATGGTTGAATGTCAGCTAGTCATTTTTGGTTCAGTGACTTTGTGCATTTTTCCAATCTTTTAATGCTTTCTGTATAGTTCAATATGGCAAATTGAGGCTTGAATCTTTTCTTCAGTTCTTTAAGCTTGAGAAAAGATAAGCATGTTCTTTTATTTTGTTTTTCTAACCTCACGTCTTTGCACGTTTCACTGAAATATTTTACATTGTCCTCTCAGAGCGTCTTTTAACATTTTCTGTTCCGCTCTTTTACTTCATTCTTTCTTCCATAATCTTTAGCTACTTTACATTCAAGAGCAGGTTTCATAATCACTTTATGGAAACTTCTTGCTGTAAATTGAGTGAGGATTTGCAGAACAGATCATCAGCTTTACATCCAACAAATTACAACTTTTCTTGCACTCAATGATTATAATCCCCTCCACACTATGGGTCAGAACCAAGTTGACAACACTTAGCAACAACAATAATGTAACAAGTTACCTTGTGATTTCTATCTATTGTAATTTCCTTTACACCCTCCTTGCTCTTTTATCTTGAATATTTGACCATTCCATGGTGAGCATACCTCACTAGTGTTGCTATCAACCCTATACACCTATCTACTGCTTACTTGAAAATTGGACCACAAGGATGTGTTCTGTTCCAGACCTGAAATGTGGCTATGGGCCACAGTCTCTGGTTCCTCAAGTCTCTTTCTGACCAGTTAACCTGATCTATTTTATAATCTTTAGTTTTGTTCCACATTGTCTCCCACTCTATCTGGTACCTTCTAATGTGATTCTTTTCAGAGCAGTTGGTAGTGGTAGCCAGCCAACTTCTAGTTCAATATTTTCTCTGTTTATCATGGTGTTGTTTATTGGTCCAGTTGTGAAAATTGTTGTTTTCATTATACTGACTTGTAATTCATAATGAAAGCTGTATTCTTTGATCTTCATCACTAAAGGCTTCAAGTCCTCTTTGCTTTTAGCAAAGTTATGTCATCTGCATACCACAGGTTGATATTGAGACTTCCTCTAATCCTGATGTTGCATTCTTCTTCACATTATTCAGTTTCACCATTTTATCGTTTCAACAGAAATGTAGGTGAGTCCAGTTGCTCTACATCCTGACATCCACTTGGGTCTTTTATTTCCTGTATTTTTTTATGATATTTTGATTTCGTCACTTATGATGTTCTTGATGTCATCCCACAAATCCTCTGGTCTCCATTCATTAGTGTTCAATGCATCAAATCTATTCTTGAAATGTACATGAATTTGTCAAGGTCGTATTCTGGCTCTCATGGATTTGTTGTAATTTTCTTCAGTTTCAGTTTGAATTCTCATATAGACAATTGATGATAGGGGAATGCAGTGGCTCTGTATTATAAGCAATGGACTGTGAACCATGAAGTTGGTGGTTCGAGCCCAATAGCTGCATCTTGGGTGAAAGATGAGGCTTTCTATTCATGCAAAGACATACTGCATCAGAAACCATACACAGGGTCGTTATGAGTTGGAACTGACTTGATGGAATTTAACAGAAAAAAACCAAATTGCTGTTCTGTTCTACTGTCAGTCCCTGGCCCTGTTTAGTTGATGATATTGACTTCTCCTCCTTTGTTTTCACAGATGTAGTCAATTTGACCCCTGTGCATTCCATCTTGTGAGGTACACATGGATAGTTACCATTTATGTTGTTGAAAAATAGGATTTTGCAATGAATTGACCAGTGATCTTAAACAATTTGGTCATGTGATCTCTGGCATAATATCAATCACCCAAGCCATATTTTTCAACATGGATCCTTTTTTTTTTTTTTTTTTACTTCCAACTTTTGCATTCCAATCACCAAAAATTATCCAAGTATTGTGATTGCATGTTTAATCTATTTCAGCCCAAAGAAATTGGTGAGTTTCTTAAATTTCTTCATCATTGACTTCAGTGTCTGGTGTGTAACTCATTTTCTTTATAATCATATGGCTATTATCCTGTCTCAGACAGCATTACACTTCAAGTTATATCTTGCACTTTTCTTTCTGATAAAGAATGTGACACCATTTCCCTTAAATTTGTCATTCTTGGCATAGTAAACCATAGGGCTGATCCAAAAGGACTAATAACTATCCATTTCAGCTCATCAGTGCATAGGATATTAATCTTTATACATTCTGTTTTATTTTTGATGATTTCTAATTTTCCTAAAAGGAGCTCTGGTAGCATAGTGGTTACAAATCGGGCTGCAAACCACAAGGTCAGCAGTTCAAAACTACCAGCTGTTCCACAAAAGAAAGATGAGGCTTTCTGCTCCCGTAAAGATTTATAGCCTTAGAAACCCTGTGCAGGGTTGCTATGAATCAGAACCAACTCCACGGCACATAACCAACCAACCAACCAACCAATTTTCCTAAATTCATACTTTGTACAATCCATGTTCTGATTATTGATGGATGTTTGCAGCGTCTTTTTTTTTTTTTTTTTCTCATTTTGAGTTATGCTCCATCAGAAAATGAAGATCTTGAAAGTTTTGCTCACTCCACACATTAAGTTGATTATATTTTGAATGTTGATGTGAAGTGCAGCATTGATTTGTTAACCATGAGACTGGCGGTTCAAACCCACCAGCCACTCTTCAGAAACCCTTTACAGGATCAGTATGAGTTATAACTGACTCACCAGCACTTAACAACAAAACATATTTTGAGGAGACAGCTCTACTTTAGTCATATTTTGAGTGTCTTTCAACCTCAGGATCTCATCTTCTGACATTACGTAAGGCAATGTTTTGCTATGGATATGGTTTTCTGTGGCTAATCCCTAAGAAGCGGATTGCCTATTCTTTGTTGTTAAGTGCCATTGAATCCATACCAACTTATAGCTGCCTTGTATATGTTGGTGGGTTCAAACTGCCACCTTGCAGTTCAAACCAACCTTTTGGTCTAGTGCTTATCTTTTAGAGGTACATATACAATGTTTTGCTGATTTTCATAAAGTAGCTAATGCTGCAGAAATGGATTGCCTATTCTTTCTTCTTAGGCTGTTCTTGTTCTCAAAGCGCCATTGAAACTTGTCCAACCTGTCTGACCTTGCCACTATTTGAAACACCAATGACACAGTTTTCAGCTTTAAAACAACACACAGACCACCAAAGTAGGACAAAATGACAAATGTGTGGGGAAATAGACTTGAACCCTCAAATGTTCTTTATTGTTTCCCAAGATTCATTTAAATTTTAAAAACATCCAGATAAAAATGATAATTTCTTCTCTTTTGATAAGGAGGCACTTAACAACAACCATTAGTATCACAACTGTTGTTAGTTAGCTGTCGTCGAGTTGGTTGCGATTCATAACAATCTTTTATAGTGTTTCCCAAACTGTAAATCTTTATGGGAGCAGAAAGCCTCATCTTTCTCCGGGTGAGTGGCTGGTTGGTTTGAACTACCAACCTTGTGGTTAGCAGTCCAGTGTTTATCTTAGTGCCACCAGCTCTCCAAGAATCTAAACTAGGTTGTTGATATTTATTTTATTCCCATAAAGAAGTTAATCAGAGGAACAAAGTGCCTCCTGCCCAGATAGCTTTGCAACCTCAGTTTCTAAGAAATAAGAATCAGTTTGAAAGACCAAGTTCTGCATATAAAAGGGAAAAAAGGGAATGGAGTGGCCCCAAGATACACTTGAATCAGATCCTTTTATTCTAACATGAAATGAACCTTATTTTTTCATGCATTTTATCTGATATTTTAACTTTTAGTGTCTGCTTCATGATAGAAGAAATTTTAAAATAATTCAGGATGAACCTTGGAATAAAAACAGCATCCTTTGCAGGATAAAAATAGCTCCCTTACTCACTGAAGATCCCACTAGCACAGACAAGGGGCAGCTGTGCTGATATCCTTAACTAGGTCATTCCTGACAAATCCAACTACCCTGGACTTGTTTACCTTCTTCACTACCCATGTACGGCCAGTCTCACGATACTCCCTGCTTCTTGTCACTACTTTTATAAATAGATCAGTAGTTTTCAAATCCAGTTTCACATTAAATTATGAGAAAAATTTTTTTGTTTAATTTTTCAAAAATACTGATGTCCAGTTTCTGCTCCACACCAGTTAGATCAGAATATCTGGAGTTGGAGATTAGCATTACGCTATTTCTGAAATCAAACAGATGAATATATATATATAAAAGACAAGATCAAGTAATTGCATGTCAATAAATATATTGGCATATCACCTTAATCTATGGCTTTGGCATTGATAAGATATAAATTGTGAAGTGTATTTTGATGCCTTTTATGAATATGTGAGTTACTAAATATAATCTTACTCTTTGTCTTTTTAAGGCAAATGTTATTTTAATCATCTGAATGTTGAGAAGTTTTCACAAATCTTTTAGAGTACCATACTGCTATCATGATGCTCACATGTGTTTGTTGGAATTGATGACGTTAATTGACTATCTGTGGCCTAGAAACATGTTTGGTGACCTTGACGTTGCATCTTTTTATGGAACACATCAGAGATGCAAATTCTCATGTCAGATAAGAATATTTCTGTTGTCCTAGATTTTATCTTTAGACTAGAAACAAAGGACATCTCAAAATAAGTCAATTACATGAGTTTTACTAAAACAGATCAGAAAGATTTAAAGTGGATGTAAGTCTCAGAGTTTAAGGCCAAAATGAAATCAGAGTCAAGGACTGATATGCAAAGTATCTGTCATGATTCTCCCTATTGTAGTCTTAAACAATTCTTATTGAATTCAATTAGAAAAAGTAATAAAAGAATCTCTAATTAGTCAAACCCCTAATGTTTTGATATTAGTTTTTAGTAGTAAAAGATTAGAAGGAAACCAAATGTCTATCAGTATTGCAATGGTTAAATAAATTATGGCAATTATAGTAGTAAAATAAATTGTGAGAATGAGAAATCAAAGTAAATAGCACCTTAGAACTAGGTACATTTAAGCAAAACAAAACAACATGCCTGATACAATGTACAACAATATATCTATATATAGCAGTCCTGGTATAGGATAAGCACTGGACTGTCAACTGCAAGGTTGGAGGTTCAAACTCACTAGTTTGAACTCACTAGTGGCTCCTTGGAAACACTATACAGAATTGCTATGAGTCAGAGTCTACTCAGCATCACTTAACAATGACTATCTATCTATCTATCTATCTATCTATCTGTCTGTCTGTCTGTCTGTCTGTCTGTCTGTCTGTCTACCTGTCATCTATCTACCTAAAGTTATCTATATGGACTCCTGGTGTGGCAATGTAGCATCAGCATTGGACTGCAAACCATAAGGTGAGCAGTTCAAATCCACCAACTGCTCCTCAGAAATTTTATATCATATCAGGGTGGATATGAGTCAGAAATGACTTGATAGCACTTAACAACAATTATCTCTATACACACATGAGAGAGCTTCAAAAAGTTCACATACAAATAGAATAAAAAGATAATGAAAAATTTCCATGAACTTTTTAAAGCACTTATGTATGTTGCTGTTGTTATTAAACGTCATCAAGTCAGTTCTGACTCATAGCAACCCTCTACAGGATTTCCCGAGAAGCGCCTGTCTGGTGAGTTTGAACAGCTGATCTTGTGGTTAGCAGTCCAGTGCTTATCCTACAATGCCGCACCACTATATGTAATTGTTCTGTTTATTTTGTTCTGCTATTTAACATAGTATATGTTGTTGTGTGTCTTAGACTCAATTCCAACTCATAGTGTCTCCAAGTGATAAAGTAGTACTGTCCTATAAGACTCTTGGTGGGGCACTGTAGGATAAGCACTGGAGCGTGAACCACAAGGTTGGCAGTTCAAACCCACCAGCTGCTCCTCGAAAGCCCTATACAGGGTTGCTATGAGTTAAAATGATAGCACTTAAGGACAACAACAGCAATAGGGCATTGTAGGCTGTAAACTGTCCAGAAGCAGATTGGCAGATCTCTCCTCTCACAGAACTACTGGTGGTAGAGCCACTGACCTTTCTCTTAGCAGCCAAGCACTTTAGCCACTGTGCTGTCACATTCATTTATTATCTATAGTAAACAACAAGGAGCTTTGCTAGCATTCGGCTGCAAACTGCAAGAAGAGCAGTTCGAATGCACTAGCAGTTCCATGGGAGAAAGATTAGGCTTTCTGCTCCCATAAGATTTATCGACTCAGAAACTCTACACAGAGTTGCTATGACTCACTGGTACACCGCCACTACCACCACCATAATGCGCAACATATAAAGTCATATATGCAATTGTAAAATCTAACTATTGTATTCTCTTCCTTCCAGGAGCTAAAAATAGAAAATAAAATGAAGTACAAGTCTCTTGCAGTCCCAGGTGAGGACCCACTTTCAGATTTTCCAAAATTAAATACCCAAAATAGGAATAGAGCAAAAAGAGTGATCAAAGAGATCATAGTTATGAATGATCGCTTTTTAATGTATAAATTCCATCCTCTCTGCTTCTGAAATCCCAGATTCTTTAGAACTATTGCTCTGCTTGCTAAGATCAGTCAAGCCAATATGAGGAATATGGCTGTTAGCACTCACTGAGTAAGCGCTGACTCATAGTGACCCTATGTATAGGAGAAAAAAACATGATATGGTCTTTTTTCATTCTTACAATGTTTTTGTTGATAGGTGCCTCATGAAAACTTCTTAGACATAATGAAATACCTTGAGAAAATGAGTAGCTGGGTCTTAGAGATTAGGACCATAACATTGGGGCACTATGTTATTTGGCTTAACACAGTCCACAAAGACAATGTTCTACATCCTGCTTTGATAAGCAGCAATTGGGGTCTTAAAACTACCAGCTGCTCCGCGGGAGAAAGATGAGGCGTTCTGCTCCTGTAAAGATTAACATCCTCGGAAACCCTGTGCAGGGTTGCTATAAGTCGGAACCGACTCCATGGCACATAACAACAACAACAAAAGCTCACAAAAGGACATCTAAGTGGCAACTATTGATCCCCCTGTCTGGAGGAAAGAAGAGTGATGAAAATTGAAGACACATAAAATCAATTAGTATAGTAGATTGACATATTGCATTAGGCCAATCTGCTGCACAAGACCTTTTTAAAGCGTTGAAGAGCAAAGATGTCAGCTTGAGGACTAAGGTGTGCCTGACCCAAACCATGGTATTTTCAATAGCCTCATATACATGCAAAAGCTAGACAGTGAATAAGGAAGACGGTAGAAGAATTGATGCTTTTGAGTTACGGTGTTGGAGGAGAATATTGAAAGTGCCATGGGCTGCCAAAAGAACCAACAGATCTGTGTT
>NW_006408835.1:146874-147389 GCF_000296735.1 Chrysochloris asiatica
AAAAAAAAAAAAAAAAAGACTAGATTTGCTGGCCAGAGACTGGGGAACCCTAAGACTATGTCCTTTGGTCAACTATTAAGAATTCACCCCCATGGCTCTGTTTACATCCAGGAAATATATATGTCTATGGTGGGACACCTACACGAGTGAAGTATGCACACCATAGAATGGTCAACAATTCAAGATTAAAAAAAATAAAAAGACAACACATAGCCAAGGACAAATTTCAGAAGGGTTTGGAAAAAAGGAACAATTATACAAGAAATATATGAAGGAAGTGAACTAAGTGATGTGACATTATTGCTATTGCTGTTGTAAGATGCTGTCAAGTCTTTGACAACATCAATCTTGTCTTCATTTCATGAGAACTTTCAGATTCTTTACATAGAAGTGCAATCCATACTGAAGGCTGCAGTCTTTGATCTTCATCAGTAATTATTTTAAATCTTGTTCGTTTTCAGCAAAGAGTTGTATCATCTGCATATCACAAGTTGTTAATGAGTCTTTCTCTAAGC
>NW_006408835.1:147709-149619 GCF_000296735.1 Chrysochloris asiatica
TGGAATCAGTGTTGTGTCTTCTTCTGGAACTTAAACATCCAAATATGAAGAGAATATGGCTGCAGGAACATGAAGCAAACAATTTTCAAGTGGGTCATCAGGACTATTACTGAGTGGTGCCGTTCCCATTTCCACCCCTTGGTTCCTGGACCTGTGAATTATGGCTGTAAGAGAAACAGCACTATATAGTGGGTGCTGGTTTAGAGCATATACAGCTGACTGAAAAACATTGCCCCAACCCTACAAGGTATTGCCACCTATATGGCACCATAATTGTGTCTTCAGAAGATTATCCCATCTTTCAATAAAGCCAGTTGCTTTAGAATGATGCAGAACATGGTAATGTCAGTGAATTGCATGAGAATGGGCCCATTTCCACATTTCATTTGCTGTGTAATTTGAGGTAATGCTGTGATGCCATGATAGTGGAGAAGAGGCATTCTGTAAGTCCACAGATGGTAGTTTTTGCAGAAGCATTGCATGCAAGGAAGGAAAATCAATTTCTAGAGTAGGTGTTTATTATAGTAAAAACAAAACGCTGCCCTTTATATGAGGAAAGTGGTTCTTTGTAATCAGCCTGCCATGAAGTTGCTACCTGATCTCTCTGAGTAATTGTACCATATCTAGGACTCAGTGTTGATTTCTGATGTTGGCAGATTGTGCACTTTTCAGTGGCTAAAGCAATGTCAGCCTTGGTGAGTGGAAGTCCATGTTGCTGAAGCCATGCAAAATCTCCATCCCTGTTACCATAACTAGTTTGTTTACAAACCTATTAGGTAATGACAGGAATGGTTGGAGAAAAATGATGATTAGTTTCCACAGAACATGTCATCCTGTCCACTAGGTTGTTAAAATTCTTCCTCTGCCAAGGTAACCCTTTGGTGTGTCTTCCCACAAAACACAAATACCTTCACTTTTTTGGCACATTCAGAGAGCTCTATCCACATAACTCTTTCCCACACCTCTTTTTCACCAATGTTCCCATGATGTTCCTTCCAATTCACTGACCAACCAGCCACACTATTGGCCACAGCCCATGAATCAGTATACTGTGGAACTTTTGGCCATTTCTCCTTCAAAGAAAAATGTGCAGCCAGGTGCATTGCTCTAAGTTCTGCCCAATGGGATAGTTTTCCTTTACCACAGTCCTTCAGGGAAGTACCAGAAATGGACTGTAGGGAAGTTACTGTCCACCTCTGAGACGTGCCTGTCTATCCTGTAAGTTTTCTCTTCTCAGTTGTATGATCATAAGAAACTCCCAATGAGGCCATAGGTGTAGACTGGGAGAAGAAGGTAATGCCATGGAGACCATAGCATTTGGACCAAATGGTTTACAAATGGCTGAAAGAATAACTGGTTTTCTATCTATTTCACTCCTAGGAAACCCTGCCTAATTAGCCAATGCCATAAGTTCATATGAGCCAGACTATTCTAAATACTGCTTTGATTCTCTTGTGCAGTATACTAAACACACCCACCTTGTCTTTGTTGATTAAGTGCTGCTACTTGGCCCTTATCACCATGGGGTCCAATCAGTCCCACTGTGGTTAAGATTCTTAATTCAATTACAACAATTCTCACTGTCAAATTTGGCTTACGTAATATAGATATGATCCAGTCTTCAAGGAGGCTGGCATTCACTTCATAAATTTGTTCCTCAATGCTATGGTAAAACATGTGCCCTCTGGACACTCCACCCTAACATGACAATTTCTCAAAGCCTTTGGATTATCTTCCTCTAAAGATTATCAACAAAATGTGCAAAGATCTGGAATCAGAAAACCAAAAAGGAAGAACATGCCCAGCATTGCTCAAGCTGGGAGAACTGAAGAAAAAAATCAAGTCTCAAATTTCATTATTGAAGGATTCTCTGGTCAACTTATTGAATGATGCAGAAAGCATCAAGAGAA
>NW_006408835.1:151075-152355 GCF_000296735.1 Chrysochloris asiatica
GAAAATGAAATGAAAAGATATTAGAATTTTTCATGAACTTTTTGAAGCATTCTCATATAAGATGAAGTACCCTCATATAATACTATGATAAGAGTAAAACTATGGTAAAATAAGAAAAAAAAAGCATTAATTTTGACAATGTGATATCTTCTGTGGGGAAAGAAAATTAAGGTGGGGACTAAATGAATTTTTCAAAAATATCTAGACTTTTAATTATTAGGTAATGGTGATTATGTGCCATGGGTCCAAATAAAAATTGGCAAAATATTTCTCTGCATTCAGACCACATATTTGTTTGCTTAGTTTTGTTCTTTTGTATACTTACCTTTCAGTAACATACCCATAGGGCACAACATAAATAAAGAATGGGATGCAAAGAAAAGGCATAGTCAGATGTAGCCCATTCTGTGAGTCCTATGAGATCTTTTGAGGAATGAACTTTGCCAGATTGAAAGGTTTGCTGAGAACAGAGGAATAAGCCCAAAATGAGATTGCTTGCTTATGTAATAGTCTGCAATGTTATAAATATTTAATTGGACATCATCCAGGGGAGAGTTGTTCTGAATGCACAATAAAAACCAAGCAAGAAATATTAGGTATCAAAGCACTACTAGACAAATTGCTGCCACTATATATAATGAGTGTATCGAGAGTACTTATGGCAGTGAATGGTGTTCTGCAAAGGAGAGTACAGGCTCCTGGATTAGAAGATGCTTGTGTGCTTGTACCCTTTAGTTTGCTTGTGGATAACTCATTTCAACGTTGTAACTTCATTTCATGGGCAATTTTAAATTCTATTGGAGCACAGGATCTAAATAATAGCAGGTGGTCAATTAAAAAATGGCAGGTTAATTGCTGTACCACACATAATACTTCACTTATTAAGTGGCATAAGGATACTGTTAATTTGAAATCATATGAAATTATGGTAGGCATTAGTGAAGAGACCAACATAGCTTTCTGAATTTACTGTTTTCTTTTAAATATAATATAGGTCCCATACTTGATAGTATACCATCTTATTGTTGTTAAGTGCTGTCTAGTTGGTTCCAACTCATAGTGATCCTGTATAGTGTTTCCATAATAATCAAAATTGTACATTAATTCTTTAGAAATTGCTAACATGTAGCATTTAGACAAAACTATGTGTGGCTCAGATATCATTCACTACAGAGTATTGTTTAGGTGATTTTCTCACTTTGGGTACCACACCTCTGATGAAATATTTTTCACACTTCTGCAGGTATTAAAAAGATGACAAAGATATATATATATTTGTT
>NW_006408835.1:153030-154879 GCF_000296735.1 Chrysochloris asiatica
CTTGAACAAGGCAGTACAGGAAGGAAAGATGGGTCTGGAGGATTACCCTGGGGAGGTATAGTTTTACTCTGTCCTTCCAGACACATTCTTAACACCCCTCGTCCATGCTCTCTATGTCACAGGAAAAAAGAAAAAGAGAGTAGATGGGTTTGGCCTTCATTTATATCTATGTGGTTACAAATCGGGCTGCGAACCTTAAGGTCAGCAGTTCGAAACTACCAGCCACTCCGTGGGAGAAAGATGAGGCTTTCTACTCTCGTAAAGATTTACACCCTCGGAAACCCTGTACAGGGTCGTTATGGGTCGGAACCGACTCGATGGCACTTAACAACAACAACAACAACAAGCTCCTTCATAGAGGGTGTGATTCGTCAGGGGCAGTTCAGGTTTTATGCTACAGCTGCAATCACATTCCAGTAATGTCCTCTCCCCTCCTTCAGTCATATTAACAATGCTTCCATGATCATCTGATTTCCTGGGGGTTTTCCCATCATCTGTTGGCTTCATAGATCTTCTATTGTCTCTGTGAGTTCCCTTTCACTCAATTACCTTCAATTAAACATCTGAGAATTTTATGAACTCAAGTCTTGCTCAGTGTGGTTAAGAGACAAAGACATAGACTGAATGAAGGTGAAAGAGAGAACTTTGTTTGGGTTGATCAAACAAGGTACAAGTCAATACCGAAGTTACCAAGTTAAGATCCCAAACAAAAGGAACCTACTGTATTATGTACTAATATCAGGAAGTGAAACAAAAGGCATTATGAATTTGAGACATTTGAGAAATAGTTATGACTCTTGGCCAGGAAGTGACTGTTGGACCTCTCCTGTCAGAGTTGGTCTCGCGATGTTGGTGATCTGTTGTTCCTTGACCAAAGTTTTGTTGCATAGTCTTTTGTAAGTTACAACTGTTTGTTTCTGCACATGTTTGCTGGGCCAAATTTTTCTGTGGTGTGCTAACTTCTGGGAGGAAACAGGGCTCAAGGGAAACAAGTAAAAATGATCAGAAAATGAAGAGCAGGAAAAACAAGTCAGTTAAAGATTATATAAGAGGGAATGTTAAGTGTGTGAGTAAGGGAGGTTGGTCTCAAGATACTTTCAACATCCTGCTGAATACGATGAACTACCTTGCTTTTACCCACATCCCACTAACCAGAATACATTAGATACCCAAAATAGCAGAGAAGCTAAACATTGTCCTCTCTGTACTCCTAGGAAGAGGAGACTTTATTGTCGAACATCTAGCCAGTTGCTACTATATTCCATTTTTCACAACTCCTCCTGGGGACAATGGTGTGATGGTATAATGAAAAAATTTAAATCTTTAAATCTTCTGGTGATCAAGCACATTTGAAAAATGTTGAATTAAGCAAGGTTGAAGTGATTCTAATTTTGTAATCATAAACATGTGAAAACTTTAACATGCAAATGAGTAAGAGTAAATATGCAAAATGTTCATCTGGGAAATGAGACCTGTGCTTTTATGACTCAACTGATATGACAATAATTCTTTCCTGAGAAGTCAGTTTGGTAATAATTGTTCTACACATGCAACCGGTAGCCCTCTTTAGTAGCTTTGTCCAAGTGTATATTTTCTGATTTCAAGAAATCAAAATTCTCTTTTTCCAATATCTGCTTAACGTAAAAAAAAAAAAAAAATAGATTTATTGATATAATTTACATGCCATACGATTGTAAAGTATTCAATTCAATGTTCATTTTTTTACATTGTCTGGTATAAGCACCTACCACCACAATTTCAAAATATTTTCATCACCTCAAAAAGAAGCATCTGACCTATAACTATTGCCACACCTTGGAATGTTGTTGTTTTAAGTGTTGTAGAATCA
>NW_006408835.1:156612-157528 GCF_000296735.1 Chrysochloris asiatica
AAAAAAAAAAAAAAAGAAAGTTTCTTGTCCCTGTGACCCTTTTATGCTTTTTGGGTTTGGAGGTCTTAGTTCCAAAGAGAGGAATACTCCCACCTGGAGATCCAACAGTGATCCCATTGAACTGGAAGTTAGTAATGTCTCCAAACCAGTTTGTGTTCCTCAGGTAAAGAGCGCAGTTACTGTATTGACTTGTATTGATTCTGATAACAGGGAAATCAAATTGATGTTACATAAGGGTGGTTATACCATCAGGCAATAAAACCTTGACTACCCAAGATACTTGCTGAGGGCACAGGGAATAGAAGAAGGTAGTCCTAAATACCAGATACAGGCATGTGACCAGTTGCAAAAACAAAAAGATTTGATAAACAAATACAATAAAAAAAAGCAAGCTGTGTTTTTCTCTTGTATTTGTACATCAAATAGTTTTGTTTTGCTCACCTATAAAATATAAAATACAAATGGGCCTGGAACATTTCTGGTTTTATGAGTGTTAGTTGTGTGATGTTTGATAAAAGTATAACTTTATAATTGCCTTTATTCAGGGGTTATGTTTGATTTAAGGAGATGTGCACACATGCCAAGTTGAGAAGGGGTAGGCTGTGATAGCCAAGGGTATGTTTCAACTTGACTGGGCCAGGATTCTCAACGGTTTAGCAGTTAAAACAGTAATTCCACATGATGCCTTCTTATATAATGTAATTACTTTCATGCTAAGATCTGCCATGAGTAGCCAATCAATTGGAAGTAAGCTTTCTCGGAGGTGTGGCCTGCTTCCAATATATTGGACATTTGGGCAAAGTTTGCTTGTTTTTTGCTGGTGCTGGATTGTACATCTGACTCCTCATCTAACCTCTGGTTCTTTGAATTTGAGCCTGCCATATTGCCTGCTGATCTTGCGTGTCCTCAACAACCT
>NW_006408835.1:157943-163650 GCF_000296735.1 Chrysochloris asiatica
CAGGAGAAAGATGAGGCTTTCGGCTCCTTTAAAGATTTCTAGCCACAGAACTCTGTCCAGAACATTGTGAATCAGAACTGACTCAACAGCACACAGCCACCAATCCTTCACTCCCATCAAGCATAAGTAATCATTAACCTACTTGTGTCTCTATAAATTCACTATTAAGGACTTTAATATACTGGACTTATATATTCCAGTTATTTGTGGTTGTTGTTTTTGTTAGGTGCCATTGAGTCAGTACCGACCCATAGTGACCTTATGCACAACAGAATGAAACACTGCTCGATCCTGGGCCAACCTCACTACTGTTGCCATGCTTGAGTCCATCGATGCTGCCACTTGGCCAATACATCTCATTGGGGGTCTTCCTCTTTTTCTCTGACCCTTCACCTTACCAAACATGATATCCTTCTCCAGTGACTGGTCCCTTAGAAAACAGAAAGACTTGTGTGTTTTATGTTTATCTATCCAGTATATAGTATTCTATTGTATAAATAGCCCATGTTGCTTATTCTTTTGTCTGATGATACACCTTTGAGCTGGCTTTAGCTTTTGGCTATTACTACTAATGCTCTTATAAATACCCATGTCCATTTTATTTTGTGGGAATATGTCTTCATTTCCCTTGATTTTATATTTAGGAGTGAAATTGTAAGTCTATATATTAGCTGTATTTCTCTATGTTTACTTATTTGTGGAATGAATAGACTCTTCTACATTGGATGCCTTATTTTACATTTCCACCAGCAGGGAATAAGTTTTGATTTCTCTACGTCCTCACATACACATGTTGTTATCTTTTTTCTTATTCTAACCATCATAGAGGGTATAAAGTGGTATCTCTATGTGGTACTGATTTGTATTTCCCTGATGACTTCGTTGAGTATCTTTTCATATATTTAACAACTATGTGGATATCTTCTATATAGACATGAATATTCAGATATTTTGTTTTCCTGTTTATTAGTTAGATTATTTGTCCAAATATTAGATGTCTTTGTATATTCTTGACACATTCCTTAGATTTCTGATTTAAAACTATTTACCCCATTCTGTAAATTGTAACTTGATCTTTGCTTTTTTGGTTTATTTCTACAGTTTCTACAATTGTATTTCATTGATATCTATGTCTATTCTTGGCCAGTACTACACTATTTTGATTATGATTGATTTGTAATATGTTTTAATATTAGGAGCTGTGATTCTTACTACCTTGTTCTTCCTTTTTGAGATTGCCTTGGCTATTCTGGGACTCCTGAAATTCCATATGAACTTTTAAATTAACTTGTGAATTTACATAAGGAAGTCAGAGGGGATTCTGATAAAGCATTGAATCTGCGTATCAATTTGAGCAGTCTTACCATATTAACCAGTATTTCCATATTAACAATGGTGATACCTCTGATATATACACATGGAATACGTTTGCATTTATTTAGATCTTCTTAATTTCAATAATGATTTCATTTTCAGAGCATAAATTGTACATTTATTTTGTTAAACACATTATCTTTTTAACTTAATAGTAAGTCATATCATTCCTGTTCAAAGTCACCTTTATTGGAATACATTGCTTCATTGTTCAACACTTTACAAAGTTCTAATTTTTTATTCTTGCATTTGAAGCTTCTTATATTTACACTCAACACAATCTTTACCACTTATATTAAATATTTTGAATTCCTCCAATATGTTCAATTATTAACATACAATTCTTCAATTTTGAGCTATCAAGATTAATAAGAAAAATAGAGTGAATTTAATAATTTAGAAGTAAGGTCTCTGCCTCCTACTCAAAATCATATAGGAAGATTATTTAGTATTTCCAAATAGTTTTGAGTCTATAATTTGAATCATAAAAAAAAAATCCAAATGATATTCACATTTTAAAAATATGCATTTTGATCCAGTACTTTTGTATCAATCTATCATATGATTTTGGAGTCCAGGTGTGGCACTGTAAGATAAGCACTAGACTGTTTACCACAAGTAAATGGAGTAAATGGTTGAAACTCACCAGCCACTCCTCAGAAACCCTATACAGTGTCAAAATGAGTCAGAGCTGACTTAATGGTACTTAATAACTACATCTCATTTAGTAGCCCAAATAACCCTATCAGGTTGGTTCTATATTGACTCCCATTTTACAGAACTGCTCATTAATGCTTAGTGATATTAGAAAAGCTGTCCAATTACAGCTATGAATAGTAAGAACTGAAATTTACAAAGACAAATGTTTGCCCACCACAATACAACAATGTGAGAAGAATCAATTACTGCAGGAAGAAATAAGGAAATAAAATCCTACTCACAGGAAAAAAACAACAACATTGATATCCCAGGATTGTAAGCTTAATATTGAAAATCATACTGTGAAAGTCATAATCAACTGGAAGAAACTGAACTAATGGAACAATAAAAACATGACTTTTTAAATAATTGTAAATAATATTTTCAGAGAAGCACGAAACAGGAAATGTTATAAAGAAGAGCCAGTTAGAGACACAGGATTTGGAATTGTAAATATTGCTAGAAAAGACTCAAAGTATGACATAGAATAGCACATTTTTTTTTAGCTAAAATACATTCAATGAATTAATAGGTAAGTTCAAGAACTCTACCAGAAAGCCTTGGTATTGGAGGACAGTGAAAAACTTAACAGCTGTTAAAAAACTAATGAGGCAGAACTTCTGTAAAAAAAAAAAAAAAAAATACCACAAATCATTCTAATTCAAAGATATGCAGATTAGGAAGCACCAAAATGAAAGTTCAAGAAGGCAACCAGAAGTGTGAGCCTTGTATCAGAACTATGTGCAGGGTGTGGGAAAAGTATGGAGGCACATGTGGTTAGTAGAAATTCAACACGCTTTGTAAGTCACATTAAACAAAAATTTCTCTTGGTTATGGTACTCAATTTAGCCAGTTTCCTGGGTCCCAGAGTTGGTTTTTACAACCATCTAGGTGAGCCACCTAAAAATGTTACAGAACAAGTTATTTGGGTGAGGAATGTAGTCTTGGGTCAAGTACTCTGAAAACCAACAGGGGCCTTAGGATAAAATGGAGTCAAATTTAAACCTTTGTTACCGATTCTGTCAAGTGCCTCAGAGAGTTCTGAAGGCACAATGGGTTATACATTGAGTTGCTTACAGAAATGGTGGTACTAACTGACCAGCTGTTCTATGGAAGGAAGTTAAGGCAGTCAGTGTTTGCAAAGATTTATTGTTGTTTATTGAGTCATTTATAAATGATTCAACCAAGTGCTGTTGAGTCATTTCAGACTCATAGCGACGCTGTCTAGGGTTTCTGAGGAGCAACTGGTGGCTTTAAACCACCAACTTTGTGGTCCTGGGCATTATCCTGCAGCACCACACCAAGATTACTGTAAAGATTTAGAGCCCAAGGAACCCGAATAGTGATTCTCCTCTCTCCTCGGGTCTCTGTGAGTTAGAACCACTATGGCAATGCCTTTGAATTGGGTTTTCATAAAATTAAGGAAGACAATAACAGAAAATGCTTTTAAAATATTTAAAAGAAATTTCAGTATTTAAGAAATCTATAGTAGTCCAAATTGTAAGGAGTCCAAATACTAAAGATAAGAAAAGAATATAGATGATATAGTTTAATTAAATTTGCAATGTGGAATTGCAGAAAAAGAATATCACAAAAAGTACTAAAATCAATAACAAAATTAGCAAACACTGAGACTGGGATTTCAGTGTAAGTAATGTAGCTGGCTACCAGTTGCCTGTCAGTTTGTTGGACTGCTGAGACTTGCTTGTTGCTGTGATGCTGGAAGTTATGACACCAGTATTTGAAACACCAGCAGAGTTGTCCATTTTTGACAGTTTCAGTGGATCTTCCAGACTAAGACAGACTAGGAAGCAGGAGAAGTGAACTAATTCGGAAAGTTCAACTACTGAAAACTTTATGAACAGCAGTAGAACATTGTCAGATATAGGGTTGGAAGATGAAAACGTTATGAATAGCAGCAGAACGTAATCAGATTTATTATGTGAAGAACGAACAGCCTTTCAATTTGGAAGATGATCAAAATACAACTGGGGAAGATCTGCCTCCTTAAAGTAGAGTTGACCATAATGACATGAATGTACCAAAGTTTTCAGAAATGTCATTTGCTAATGGGCACAATTCTAAATAAGGAGAAACAGCTATAAACAATTTATTGTCATTGTAATTAGAATATGTAATATACAAAGTATGAATCTAGGAAAATTGGAAATTGTGAAAAATTAAATGGAACACATACAGATGGATATTTTAAGCATTGGTGAGCTGAAATGGACTTGCATTGGCCATTTTTAAACAGACAATCCTATGGATTATCATGCTGGGAAGGACATACTGAAGTTGAAGAGGAATGACATCACATTCATCTTTAAAAAGAACATTTCAAGATGTATCTTGAGGTACAATGCTGCCTTAACAACACTTTTTTTTGTGTGTGTGTGTGAACTGAGTGATAGTTTTACCTGGGAAAACATCGGTTTGCACCATCGTTTCCTTGCAATGATTACAGTCTCCTCTGTGCAATATCATTCAACAGTATTTGCTTCCATTCCCTCTGTTTTCTTTTCTTTTTTGGGGGGTTGGGGTGGGGAAAGGTACACAAAAGCACTCAGGCATATATAATAATTTAAACAACCAAAGGGCAAAGTCTGCAAGCCTGCCTCCTGGCCACCAGCACTCAGTCCTTCTCTTTCCATGAGTCTAGAGTCCTCAGCTGCTCCATCTCTCCATGTCCTCACCTCTACCTCCATCTCTGGTATCACTGCTTCTCTGGATAGGATTCCACATTTAGCTTGTGCTCTTCTACCTTGATGGTCTTAGGGGCCTCTGTTTCTGGACTGCAAGATTAACTACTCCCCCATTTTTGCTACAGAACTTCTACATTTACAGGTATGACCGTTGCAATTAGTCATGACAACAGTTTGTCTTAACTCTTAAGAACAATAGCAACACTCAACAACAATAATAACATAGCTGAATGTCAGAAACATTGTACTGATGAAAAAAATCAGATAATTGAGTCCATACTGCATAATTACTATTATGAGTCCTGGTGTAGTGCTATAGGATAAATACTAGACTGCTAATAAAAAGTTCTGCAGTTCAAACCCACAAACCACTCTCAGAAACCCTATACAGTGTTGCTGAGTCAGAACCAACTCAAAGGCACAGAACTACAACAACTCCATTTATTTGAAATCCAAGAGAAAACTAATATAGAAAGAAATGGTAACTATTGATGATTCAGGTAAAGTTGAAGTGAGGTGTTGAATGGAATAGGAAAAAAAAAAAAAAGAATATTATAATCATGTGTGCAAATGTCAAGACAATCTACTACACACCTAAACATGCTAGGGACCCAGAGCATGGGTACAATCCTGGTCAGTCCTAAACCAGTTCACAGAAACAGATGTGCTGACCAATGATGTCAGAACTTGGATGGGGGTGTTGAAAGAGGATTAGAGGATCGCTATTTTTTTTTAAGTTTTTTTTTATTTTTTATTTTTTTTCCATGTGACAGGCGTTTATTCTTTAGCTTCCATATCTGAAAGCTTCATCAACTTTTTTTTTTTTTTTTTTAATTAAATGTTTTTATTTTGCATTGAGTGAAAGTTTACAGGGCACATCATCAGTTTCACATTCAACCATTCATATAGCTTGTTTCATTACATTGATT
>NW_006408835.1:184137-186614 GCF_000296735.1 Chrysochloris asiatica
AACCATTCCTTAGAAACCCTATACAGGGTCACTGTGGGTGGTAACCAACTATGACGGCATTTAACAAAAACAAAAGCTATATATAGAAAGAACATAGAATGTAGAAAAACACTGAGTTCTCATAAACTGTGCAGGTGAACTTCGTAAAAGTTCCAGATTGATGAATCATTCTCAATGCAACCAAAAGACAGGGGAGCCCAGGAGTGTTTTTTTTTGTTTTTTTAAGTCACAATGTGATAATGCCCATAAAACAAATTTCATTTCTCTACATTTATACAGATTCCTGGGTGGTGCTTTAGGATAAGCACTGGATTGTTAAATACAAGGTAGGTGGTTCAATCCCACCAGGCAGCTTAAACCCACTATCCTCTCCTCAGAAACACTATATGTTCGCTATGAGTCCTGTTGTGGCACCACAGGATAAGCCCTTGACCTCAAGGTCGATTTGAATCTGAAAGTTGGCGGTTCAAACTTGCCAGTCGCTCCTTGGAAACCCTATACAGGATCGCTATGAGTCGGAACTGCCTTGATTACTCTTAACAACATGTGTTGGCACGGACTCCTGGTGTGGCAGGGTCAATATTGTACAATACTATACTGTGAATCAGGAGGTCGACAGGTCACTCTCACCTATTCCTCCTTGGAAACCTATATAGGGTCGCTATGAGTCGGAACTGACTCAACGGCATTAATATCTACAACAATGAATCAGAACAAACTCAGTAACCCTTAACACCAACAAACATTTACATAGCTCATTTTAATCTACAAACTGTTTTTCCATATATGAATTCAATTTGACATTCACATTTTAAATTTTAAAGCCTGATAACCTTTTAGTTTTTCCTCACATTTTACATATAAGAAAAATAAAACTAAAATTACTTAGGAGTATGTTTGCTAGACTGAAAAGGTATGGATTCGTTATATAAAAGCTATGAGTGAATAGAATAGTCACATGATGGCTGCCATTTCAAATGCATATATTTAAACAAGTTCAACAGTTCAGTGTGCTGGAATGTCAGAATAAGACTCAACTGAGTCCATCCACAGTTCAGTTACATAACTAGCTGTTGTGAACTAGACATTATGGTTCAGGCCTATGGAATCAGTTTCCTTGAAATGTATTTTGGTCATGCTATCCTGGTGTGTGGTGCTGTGGGTTAATGAGCTGGACTGTGAGGTCAGTTTGAACTGTAAGATAGGTGGTTCAAGTTCACCAGCCACTCCTCAGAAACCCTATATAGGGTTGTTATGAGTCAGAACTGACTTGATGGCACTTAACAACAACAACAACATCTTTGGTGTGGCAGCACAGGATAAGTACTGGACAGATGCAGTTCAAACCCACCAGTCACTCTCAAAAACCATATACAGGATCACTGTGACTGGGAACTGACTTGATAGCACACAATAACATCACGTGTATTTAAATCAAAATAAGGAGCAACTTTTTGACCAAGGGTGCAATATGAAATAAATTATTTTCCTACTGTGACACATTTCAGAGGTGCAGCCATGGTCCCAGTCATGAGCTAGAACACGAGTCCCAAAATATATCAGACTTTCTTATCATCCCTGTAAATCAGATAAAAATAAATAAGAATATGAAATGTAATGTAATTCATTTTTCAATAGCATCATAAAATATGAAATATGTTGGTATAATTATATAAAATCATATTATAAAAAGAAAGAGATATACGAATGACTTTATAAGGTTAAATAGCCGGTAAATTGAAGAGCTAAATAAGTTTAAACCTTAAGATTCAAGTCTCTCATATCTTAATGATTGCTATTGTACAACTGAAAAACTCAAGTGGGGGCCATATATGACTTCCTTTGGCTTCACAAGGGGAGAAAAGAATCAAAATCAATGTCAGCCCAAGCCCAATACCTAGGACTCTGAGGTCAGACTTGCCTTTATCTTATACCTTTCTTTCCCCTCTTCTGACACTAACTCTCCCTCCCACAGCAGTGTCTGCTTCACATTTGGGTTTGAAAATCTGTTGAAATGGCCACACAGAACTTATAATAATACTCACAAGTTTATTAAGAAAGTGAACAGATTACAATTCAGGATCAAAACCAACTCAAGATGCTGCAGTTTTCTAATCAGGAATGCTTTCTCCTTTCTCTGCCTTACTGCAGAAAACCTCACTCTTGTCTTTAGCTTCTCAGCCATGTGGCCCACAGGCCTCCGCCCTGCTCAGGCAAATGTCACAAATCCCTTTCTACACCCAGTCTGTGAATGCTTGAAGGGCACATTCTGCAAACCAATCTCCCTCCCGTAGGCACTAAGCTTTACTCAGTATATGAGCCTAGATCCGACAGCTTCTCAGTCTTTCCATGCCACAACCTCCTGGTACCCTCTGCTTTCACTGCTTCTGTAGGAAGGGATCTCATGTTTGATTCATGCTCTTCCTTTGTGTTGGTCCTGGGATAGTCTGTTCCTACATCTGAGATGGTTCCTTTTA
>NW_006408835.1:187234-198640 GCF_000296735.1 Chrysochloris asiatica
TTCTGTTGTGTAGAGGGTCGCTATGAGTCAGTAACAACTCAATGGCACCTAACAACAACTTAATCATGTGGTGGAAATTAAGACATTGGATAGAAAGCCATATCAAGTATATTCAGGGTACAACCACAACCATCCATGATGTCTAACTCTTCTAAGAACACATTGAAATAAACATCTTTTCCTTATTTTTAACTTGTGAAAATAAGAGCTCTGAAAGTTAGTGATTTTTCTCAGGTGACAGAATAGAATTGAGACTCAAACTCATCTTATTTGAACCTAAAGTTTATCCACCCCCCCCCATTACATATCACTGCTTTTTATTTTCTAATAAAGCTATGTTAATATCCATTGCCTTACTGTGCCAAAACTTTGCAATATTTTACTATTTATATATAATTTCACTGTATATATTGTTCATAGGGGTTTCAAAGTTGAGATTGGAGGGAACAGTTTTTTAAAGCTAAGAATCACGACATTTAAGAACATAAACTCTACCTTTTCCCCAAGGATTCTAACTGTTCTGACATCTGATCAAGCAAAGTAGTGGTTTGGAACACATTCATATTCCACTTATCTTGGATGTTTTTAAGATACCAATACTTTACCTGGAGCAGCCATAAAGAGCATTCAGTAGAGGCGCTGCTCTCTGTCACTTCCCATGAATCATCACAGACATCACTGATTCTCTACTACTGTCAGCAGTTAATGGCTTAGAAAAACCCAAGCAAGTTAGAAATGATCACATTTCCCTATCTTCAAAGATAGTCAATTGAGACAGCTAAGATTGGATTTTCTTTCTGGTTGACTGTTTGGACTTTTTTGTTTTTAAGTACCAATCTTGCTAGAAGGTAAAACTCAAAAGTGTTCTTCCTTTTGATGACTGCTTTTATCCCTTTGGCAGAATTACTTGATCACTCTGTGTTTTTATAGTTCTCTACTAATATCTCTTTAACAAAAGAATCAAAGGAAATGCCAAGGCTTTGAATCCTGGCTGGTATTGGAACTACTGGAAAAGCAGATGTTTGCATGTGGGAAGGATGATGAAGAAGGGAGCACCAAAAGTGTTTGTAGGAAGAGGACAGGAGTTCTGTGGTCCTGGCTCCTTCTCCCTTTTATAGGTAGTAGGTGAAACAAAAGAAGATATGGTAACAAATAGGGAAAATGTGAAAGAATACAGTGAATGAAGAAGTTGTTCATCTTTGTCTAGTCATTGGAGATAATTTCCATCTCCAAGGCCATATTTTTCAACTATTACTTCTTCTGTGTTTTCAACTTCCCCATTCCACTAATTAGTAATTATCAACACAACTTGATTGCATGTTTGATCAATTTCAGACTGCAGAAGATGTTTAAATCTTCAGTTTCATAGTCTTTGGCATTAGAGATTGATGTCTACAGTTAAGTAACAGTCATATTAACTGGTCTTATTGGTAGACCATGTATTTTATCATATCATTGACAGTGTTGTACTACAGGGTAAATCTTGAAATGTCCTTTTTTGATGATGAATGTGATGCCATTTCTCTTCAATTTGTCATTCTCAGCATAGTAAACCATTTAATTGTCAGTTTCAAAATGGTCAATGTCTGTTAATTTCAGCTCACAAATGCCTAGAAAATCAATATTCATGTGCTCTATATAATTTCTGAGACCTTCCAATTCTTTTAGCTTGATATTGTTGTGCCACATCATAAAAGGAAAGTCTTGAAAACTATGTTCCATCCATGTCACTAAACTCAACTCTACTTTGAGGAAGCAGGTTTTCCCCTGCTGTATTTTGAGGACCTTCCAACTTAAGGGCTTCATCTTTTGTCACTATATAAGATCATATTTGATACACATCCTAAGGTTTCCAGTGGCTAATTTTTCAGAAGTGGACAACCTCTTACTTCTTCCCTGTCTTAGTTTAGAAGCTCCATTAAAATTTGTCCACCATAGGTGACCGTGCTGGTATTTGAAATACTGGTAGCATAGCTTCCAGCATTGCAGTAACATGCAAGCCAGCACAGTAAGCAAAAGGGCTTCCATATTATGGTAGTCAACTAAAGAATGTTAGTTTTTGTACTTTACCTATCTTGTGGTGCTGTGGGTTAATGCACCAGACTGCAAAGCCGTTTGAACTGCAAGGTCGGCAGTTCAAACTCACCAGCCACTCCTTGGAAACCTGATATAGGGTCGCTATGGGTCAGAATCGACTTGACGGCACTTAACAACAACAACAAAAATGCCTTTACACAAACTCACTCCATCTCTTCTACTCTTCTTTTTTATTAGTACATAGCTACTCTGATCTGGAGTTTCATTAGAAAATAATATACATCAGGGATAAAGACAGGGATCACACAAAGTTAAAGTGGCCAATTATACAAAATATATAACTACCCTTAACAGAGAATCAAAAGAAGAGGAAAAATCAATAGAACTGGAGGAAGAAACAAATTAGTTCATTAGTATAGTTGAAGACTTCAGCAGTCTTGTTACTGATAAATAGTTGTTTTGTTCTTAAGTTCCGTGGAGTCATTTCCAACTCATAGTGACCCTGTTTAGGGTTTCTGAGGAGCATCTGGTAGGTTGGAACTGCTGGCCTTGTGGTTCACAGTCTAGTCCATTTCCTACAATGCCACATCAGGTGTCCATTACTGAGAGATTAAATAGGTAAAAATTAAGTGGATGTAGTTGACATGAGCACTTAACATTTATTTATATTGCTGTTGTTGTGTTCCACTAGTTCTAATTCATAACAACCCTGTATAGGCTATCTAGGAGCAGCTGGTGGATTTGAACTGTCAGTCTTGGGGTTACTAGACCAATGCTTATCCTACAGCACCATACCATGACTCATTTATTTATATGTTGTTCTAATGTGCTGTCAAGTTGACACTGACTCATAGCAATGCATAGGGTTTCCGAGGAGCAGCTGGTGGGTTTGAACTGCCAGTGTTGTGGTTTGCAATCCAGTGCTGATCCTACAGCATCACACTGGAGTCCCATTTATTTTTATAGCACCTATTTAATTTTTTATTTCCTAGTTTTTCTTCAGATCTCCAACTTTTAAAATCTGGTCAGATACACTCAAAGCCTTGCCACACCATTCCTTCATCTACATGAACCCCAGAGGTAGTTAATATCTGTATTTTATGATGTCTAGTTTTCCCAAGCATGCCTTGATGCCTTGTCCATAGCCATAAACTGCATATGAATATTTTATACTTTTTAATAATTTCATTGATTGTACACAACTGTATTTAACTTTTGCAATTTTCTTCCGTCTTTTAACATTATGTTTTGAATATTTTCTATGTGGATAGACATAAAACTGGTTAATTTATCTTACTTTGGGTGTTGTTCTCTACTCTTGTCTGTAAGAAATTTTTAGTTATTCATGTCTATAAAAACCCAAGCTCAACTGCCATTGGGTTGATTCTGCCTAATAACTATCCCATTGGAACAGCCTCATAAGGATTCAAATCTGTAAATCTAACATAAGCAGACCATCACATTTTTTTTCCACCAGAAGTTGGCGGGTTCAAACTGCTAAACATTTTGGTTACAAGCCAAATCTTGGACCACTGTGCCATCAGGGCTGCTCCATTCATACATACCTATTTAAAAAAAAAAAAAAAAAAATTAACACACTGTCATTGAGTCAATTTCAACTCAAAGTAACCCTATAGAAGAGAGTGGAGCTCCGCCGTAGAGTTTCCACCCCTGTAAACCTTCACAGTGGCAGACTGCTTCATCTTTCTCCAGTAAAGTGGTTTAATGGGTGTGAACTGACAAACACCAATCTTTTCTTAACAGTCCAATGTTGAACCCACTGTGCCATCAGATCTCCTTTATTCGTACCTAGTAGGACTTCTGGTGTGGTGCTATTGGATTGCAAAGTCGTTTGAACCACAAGGTTGGTGGTTCAAACTCACCAGTCATTACTTGGAAACCTTATACTGGGTCACTATGGGTCAGAACCTACTCAAAGGCACTTAACAACAACATTGGTAGCAGTGGCGGTGTCCCATGGAATCGGTTCTGACTCATAACAACCTTGTACAGGGTTTCTGAGGCTGTACATCTTTATGGGAGGAGAAAGCTTCATTTTTCTCTCGTGGAACAGCTGGTAGTTTTGAACTGCTGACCTTGAGGTTAGCAGCCCAATTCATAACCACTAAGCTACCAGAGCACCTTTTTTCTATATTATCATATTATAATACTGTACTAAATATCTTTATATGTGCACTTTGTTCACATGTGTGGGAATTTCTAGAGAAATCCTTTGAAGTAAACTGATGAAGTAAAGCCTGTTAAGATTTTCTAAACATAGCAAAATTATTCTTAAAAATGCTTATGTCATTTCAGCTCCAACACACAAATAGCTTATAAGTCATCAGTTCCATCCTTACAAAAAGAAAAAAATGCTAAATCAACTGAAAATCAATCAATTTTTGTGGACCTAAAATGAAAATTTCAAGAAAAACTATCATCCTCAAATCTGAACAAATGTAAATACAGAGAACCATAGTCAAGATCAACTTACCTTAAGCAAAAACTGCTGAAGCCATAAACTCTTGAGAATACTTAAATATTAATCTTGATGAATTATCTCTGGTTGAGTGTGTATTAGTTTGAGAGGGAGAAACTTTTGAGGGCCTACTTACATTTCTGTTTTTAACATCCAGAAACCCACTAGGTTCTTAGAATAAAGAACCAAGAAAAATCTCCTCTTCTATATGACATGGGAAGGGGATGTGTTTCACTAACCATTTTGAAACAAATTCCCAACATTCTCTATAACAAAGATTCTTCTCTAAATAGAAGGCACTTAACCATAACCTTATCTCATACAGAAGAAAGGGTGTTTATCCAACTACACCATCTTTTATCTTTCCTGCTCTATAACTAACTAAACAACAACAACAACAACAAGACAGAATAAAACAGGACACAATCTCCCTAAAAGAAAAGAATGTTATTATAAGATCATAAAACATTTCCCCTCACCCATAGTTTACCACTGTATCAATAGGAATCAAGTCAAATAGGAGGCTTCAAAAACCTTTTTATAAAAATAGAATTAAAAGATAGTAGAATTCTTCCATAAAGTTTTGGAATCTCATTGTAGAAAAATAATTCTAAATATAAAAAAGAAATATGCAATCAAGAGAAAACAGTTCCAATAGAAATATATCCAATTTAAGCTATAATGACTTCAAATGTAAATGACCTAAAAATAACAATTATACAAATATTGTCAATGGATATTAAAACAGAAAAAGTGGTCATACTCTCTATTGCATACATAAAACCGACTTTGAATATGGAACCACAGGTAAAGTGATGGAGAAAGACATACCATACTAACAGTAATCAAAAGAATTTGTCAATAGCTATGTTAATTTCAGGAAAGCATGGTTTAGAGCAAGGGAAAATATCAGGCACAAAAAGGAGTATCAAATAATGATTAAGGTGTCAACTCTTTAAGAAGATGTAACAATTCTTAAAATATATTCACCTAAAAATTTCATGTTAAAACAGAATGAAAAAGCTGATAAACCTGAAAGGAACAATGCATAAATCCACTACTATAATGGGAAACTTCAACATTTTCTTTTCAGTAGTTGATAGATTAAGCAATTAAAAACTTAAGTATATAGGTGTATTTGTGTCCTGGCTGACACTCACGCTGCTGACATGTCCTGCTACCTGTGGGCCCCCTTGTCCCCTCCAGCATGTCTCTGTTGGTGGGGAATGTGGTTAATGATACTGGATCTGAAGATTACATCAAGCATTTGGTCGTTATAGTCCTATGTTGTTGTTGTTAAGTGCCGCCGAGTCGGTTCCGAACCATAACGACCCTGTATAGGGTTTCCAAGGAGATGCTGGTGAGCTTGAACCATCAACCTTACAGTTCAAATGGCTTTTCAGTCTGGCACATTAACCCACAGTGCCACACCAGGACTCCTATAGTCTTATAGTTGATGTTTATGTCCCACTTGATTTCTACACTTGACATCCAGGAGAATCAGTTTATGTTCAGTTGGAGGATGTTCATGATGCTGAAGATGCTTTACAGAATTTGGATGGAAAATGGACTTGTCAATGTTAAATTGAAATCCAATTTGCACAAGAAGACACTCAATCAGATGAAAGCCAAAGAAGGAAGGAATGTGTAAAGTTCTTCATACTATGATGATCATGACAGATACAGGCCTTCTAGAAGCCAAAGTTAGGAAAGAAAGAGCTCAAGTCACTCTTTTGGTTACAACTATAGAAGATCATATGGACTCCTGGTGTGGTGCTGTAGGATCAGTGCTGGACTACAAAACACAAGGTCATCAATTCAAACCCATCAGCTGCTCCTCAGAAACTCTATACAGGGTCACCATGAGTGGAGTCAACTCAAGGGCACTTAACAACAAAATAGAAGATTTTATAGTCCTAGAAACTGTAGACTGACTAGAAGATCATGGTGTAGTAGAAGTCCTTCCAACATGCTAGATTCAAACAATGAAATCCATCTTTTTCAAGATCTAAATCCAATTCAAGATCATAGGCCAAGTCCCAGCCTAAGAAAGAAAGAAAGGCTAAATCACGTTCTAGGCCTGCATCTCACACCAAAACTAAAGATGCCTCTAAAACAAATACCAAAGCACATTGCAAGTCTAGCTCAAGATATGAAAAGGAATCAAGGTATAAAACAAAACAGGATCCAAATCTATGTCAAAATCTAGATCAAGGTCTTGGACTAGACTTAAATCCAGTGGCCACTAATATATAAGCCATGAGGTTTTTAGGCATGTATCATTTATTTACTCATAGTTTTGTTTACTTAAATGATCAGGAACACAATGCTGCAATGATGCTCAAAAAACACTTGTTAGTTTTCCCCATACTAGACAATGGTTATAATTATATGCTGTTGAGAAGCAAGTTAGACAGCTACCAGTTTGTGGTGTCTCTGTATGTTTTGTAGATTCTCATTTTTTATGTTCGTAGAATCGGTGAAAAGATGTTGGTGGTAGTGATTATGTGCTGTAGAGTCAGTTCAGACTCATAGCGACCCTGCATAGGGTTTTTAAGCCTGTAAATCTTTATGGGAGCAGAAAGCTTCACCTTTCTCCTGCAAAATGACTGACAGTTTTGAATTGCTGACTTTGAGTTTAGCAGCCCAAGTCGTAACCACAATGCAATGTTGTCTTATGAAAAATAAGCTTTAGAATCTATTCTTGGTAGTACTATTAACCTAGAAATGTAGCTTGTTAATAAAATAGAATAATACAGAAGTGAGGGGGTAGCCACAGGACAACACAGACTGGTCAGACACATTTAGGTTCAGGGTGGACTTTTCTAACTTAGATACATATTTAGGTCCATAATAATAGTTTATTTCAATCTACAATATAGTATAGTTCTTTTGTTAGCCCTGCTTTCATGGGGGAATGATGCCAACTGTGTTAAGTAACATTTTGGGGAAGATTTGACTTTTTACTAAAACATGGATACTTTACTGCTTTTGTCTGGTTTCTATGAAGATTTGAAAGAGAAATGTCGGAAAAACTTGCCTCAAGTTTAAGCAGATCAATGCTGGCAGAGATAATTTTAGGGGGAAAGTGTTCTTTTGTAGTTACTCTAAATTTTAACAAGTGTTGCTGAACATAATATTGCTTAGTTTTCTTACAGCTGCTAGAAGCAAGTAAATTGTTCCAAAGCCGGTTTTCTTTGTATGTATGAATAGTGGAAAAGAACTGAATTGTGATGCTTATAGCTCTCAAATGATGTATGTGTTTACATTAAATTCTACTGACATCTTTATAAAACTGGCTTTCTCTTTACACTTCAAGTCTATTTAACGGGAGGCAAGTTGAAAAGCAACACTCCCATAGCTAGGTAACTCTGGTACCAGGAGATTTAAAATAATCTCGGAAAAAGAATTATTCCATGGTAAGCAAGAATGACTTCTCTTGAGTTTTACATTCTCATTGTAGATTTGGTCATACCTGACTAAAAATGATAAACATAGCCATTTATAATGTCTACTATTTCTCAAAAAGATAATTTGGGGTGCAATAAAAGTGACTTGACAAGTCTAATTTCATTTCAGAATTAAAGCTTTTAAAAACCCAGATTGCTTGCTTACAAATCAAAGTAAGGAACATTGTGGAAAAACAATGCCTTTTAGGGGATTATTGTTTTCAATTTTAGTTTTAGTTATCTAGGGCTGCCTCTAAAGAACAAAAGGTAGCTTTAAAACAGTCTGTGGAATGCCTTTTGAAGAACTGAGTCTAAAACCTTTATATATTTGATTGAACTTTCATTCCTTTACTGTTTGCAGTTAATGTTCATGTTCTGCATGCTGTCATTTATAGGCACGTGTTTTTGGTTTTTTTTTTAGATTTTCCTGGATATGTAGTTTAAACAACAAAAAGTATTATTTAAAACTCTAGCAATGATTTACAGTTCTAGCAAAGAGTAAAATTGTAATGTTAACCTTTGTATTTTCTTTCTTATAGAAGCTTCTAAAGGGGTATTTTTAATTTTTTTTTTTAACAAATATTGTGTACAACCTTTAAAACATCAATGTTTGGATCAAAACAAGACCCAACTTATTTCCTGTTTGCTGTAAATTAAACAAACATGCTATGATATAAACAAAACGAAGGGAAAAAATTAAATATATAGAATAAGTCTATACTGTTGACCTGAATAGCAATACCATCAACACTAGACATTTATAAAACACTGTATCCAACAAAAGGATAATTAATATACATTCTTTTAAGATTTCTAAAAACATTCACTAGTTCTGTGTCATGGATCGGAGTTAGGTGTGTTAGTACTGCTTCCAACTCATGGCAATCATGTATATAAAAGAGCGAAACACTGCGTGGTCCCATGCTATCCGCAAAACCATTGCTTTGTTTGAACCCATTGGTGTAATCACTGGATCAATCCAGTTCTTTGAGGGTCTTCTTTGATTTTCACTGACCTTGTGCTTTTCCAAGAATTATATTCTTTTCCAGGGACTGATAGTATATCCAAAGTACATAAGACAAAGTCTCAACATCCTCACTTTTAAGGAATAGTCTAGCTGTGTGTCCTTCAAGACAGATTGAATTGTTTATTCAGACAGCCCATGCATGCTATAGTCAACATTCTTCTCCAACACCATAATTCAGAGGCATTCATTTTTCTTCCATCTTCTTCATTTATTGTCCACCTTTCACCTGCATAGCAGGTGGCTGAAAAGTTTCCTTTCTTGTACAAATATTCCCTCAATTTTAAGCTGGACTTCTAAGAAGTGTGTCTGTGTATGTCCATATATACTGAGGGAGTGCTGTGGCCCCATATGATAAGAACTAGACTGCAAAGCACAAGATCCATGGTTTGAGCCAGTCAGTCACACCATTGGAGGAACATGAGACTTTCTGCTCCCAAGAAGATATAAAAATCCTCGGAAACCCTATACAGTGTCAATATGAGTCAGAACCGATTTGAAAGCACTTAACAACAATAACATATATACGGAGAGAAAGACAGAGTGATCTTGAGATGCCGTTGTTGTGTGTTTAGGTGCCCATTGAGTCAGTTCCCACTCATAGCAATAATTACCCAAAAGAATGAAACACTGCCCAGTCCTGCACAATCCTCCTGGTCCTTGCTATGCTGGAGCCATATGTTGTTGCCAATATGTCAATCCATCTCTTAAAGGCTCTTTTTTTTTTCAGACTCTCAATTTTACTAAAATTGGTGCTTCCTGGCCACATGCCCAAAGTACGGAAGACAAATGCCACTGTTCTCCTTTCTAAAGAACATTATGGTTGCACTTCTTTCAAGACGGATTTGTTTGTTCTTCTGGCATTCCATGGTATTTTCAATCTTCTTCACCAATGCCAAAATTCAACTGTATTCATTATTCTACAGTCTTCTTGACTAATTATCCTGGTTTCACATGCATAGGAGGGGTTTAAAAATATCATGGCTTGGGTAAACATATTTTAGTTCTAAAGTGACAACTGTGCACTTTAACTCTTTAAAGAGTTCTTTCGCAGCAGATTTTCCAAATGACACACTGCTGCTTCCTTGAATGTTCACTGTAGATCTGAGAAAAAAGAAATCTTTGACAGCTTCAGTCTTTTCTCCATTAATCATGATGTTATTAATTGGCCCATTTGTCAGAATTTTTGTTTTCTTTCCACTGAGGAGCAATCCATGTTGAAAGCTGTAGTCTTTGTTCTTCATCGGTAAGTATCTGAATTCCTCTTCTCTTTCATCAAGTAAGGTTGTTCTATCTGCATATCACAGATTGTTAATGAGTCTTCTTCTAATCATCATGCCACATTCTTCTTCATATAATTCAGTCTCTCAGATGAATAAATATGGTGAAAGGATACAATCCTCACATAGCTTTTCCTGATTTTGAAACCTTCAGTGACCCCTGGTTCTATTCTAACGATTGCCTCTTGGCATAAGTACAGTTCCTCGGGAGCACAATTAATACCTATTCTTCACAATGTTATCCAAACTTTATTATGAATTGTCATTGTTGTTAAGTGCTGTGGAGTCAGTTCCAACCCATAGTGACCCTGTATACAGTTTCCAAGGAGTTACTGGTGAGCTTGAACCACCAACCTTGTGATTCAAACTGACCTTTGCATTAATAGTGTATCAACCCACAGTGCCACACCAGGTCAAATTCCTTTGCATAATAAATAAACCACAAGTAAACATCTAATTGGTATTCTCTGCTTTCAGGCAAGATCCATCTGAGGTCAGCAGTGATATCTCATTTTTCCACAGCCTCTTCTAAATCTGGCATGAATTTCTGGTAGCTCCTTGTCCATGTACTGCTGCTACAATTTTTAAATTTTTCTTCAGCAAAATTTTACTTGCTTCTTTTATTAATGATGTTGTTTGATGAATTCTGCATACGATTGGGTCTCCTTTCATTGGAATGAACACAAATGCAGATCTCTTCCATTGGGTTAGACAAGTCTTCTAAATGTCTTAGCCTAGATGAGTGAGTGCTTCCAGTGCTGGTTCAGTTTGCTAAAACATTTCAATTTGTATTCTTTCAATTCCTCTACCCTTGTTTTTTGCCTTCAGTATAGCTTAGACTTCTTCCTTCAATATCTGTTTTTGATCATATGCTACCTCTGGAAATGGTTGAACACTGACCATTTCTTTTTGGTACAATGACTCTCTCTATTCCTTCCCTCCTTTTCTGATGTCTCTTGTGTCGTTCAACCTTTTTCCCATGTTGTTGTTAAGTACCATCAAGTTGGTATCGACTCACAGTGACCCTACACACAACAGAATGAAACATTGACCGATCCTGGGCCACCCTCACAACTATTGCTATGCTTGAGCCCATTGAGACTGCCACTTTGCCAATCCATCTCACTGGGGGTCTTC
>NW_006408835.1:198985-200814 GCF_000296735.1 Chrysochloris asiatica
CTTTAAAAAGTTCTTGTGCAGCAGATTTGCCTAATGCACTACATCATTTGATTTCTTAGCTGCTGCTTCCATGAGTGTTGATGGTTGATCCAAGAAAAATGAAGTCTTTGACAACTCTAGTGTTTTCTCCATTGATAACAATGTTGTTTATTGAACATAGAATGTTGGTTTTTGCGCCTTGTTGTTGTTGTTGTTGTTAAGTGCCGTCCATGGAGTCTTTCAATATTGCATTCTGAGGCATGAGTTTTTCTTCAGGTCTTTCACCTTGAGAAATGTTGAATGCACTCCTTCCTTTTGATTTTCTGTGTAATTTTTACTATAATACTTTGTCTTCTTGAATTGCCCTGTGAAAAGTTCTGCTCAGTTTTTCAACCTCATCATTGTTTCCAGTTGCTTTAGTATTTTTGCATTCAAAAATAGGTTTGAATCTCTTCTGACATATATTTTAGTCTTTTATACTTTCACATCTTTTTAATGACACTTTGCTTTCTTCATGTAGGAGGAGCTTGATGCCATCTCATAACTACATTGACCTTTGAGCATTAGTGCCTAAAACATCAAATAGTTCCTGAGATAGTCTTTAAATTCAGAGATTAGATTTACTCAAGGTCATATTTTGACTTTCGTGGACTTTAAAATTTTTTCTTCAGATGAATCCTGAACTTACATATAAGCAACTGATAGTCTATTCCAAAGTTAGCTCCTTTCCTGGTTTTGGCTGATAATAGTAAGTTTTTATCTACAGATATACTCAATTTAATTGCTGTTTATTCCATCTAGTAAGATCTTAGTTTATCGTTGCCATTGGTGCTGTTGAAAAATGTATTTGCATTGATTAAGTCATTGGTCTTATCAAATTCTATCATGTGATCTCTAGCATTGTTTTTATCACCAAGACCATATTTTCCAACAAAGGGAACACCTTTGTTTTCAACTGCTACATTCCAATCACCAGCAATTATCTCTGCATATTGACTACATGTTTGATCAACTTCAGACTGAGGAAGTTGTTGAAATTCTTCAATGTCATCATTATTGGTTTTGGTGGTTGGTGTGTAAGTTTGAAAATAGTTGTTTTAACTGGTCTTTCTTGTTTTTGCTGTTGTTAAGTGCCATGGAGTCTGTTCTGACTCATAGTGACCCTGTATAGGATTTCTGAAACGTTAAGTCTTCATAGGAGCAGAAAACCTCATCTTTCTACCATGGAATTTGTGATTCAGAGTCCAGAGTTTATCGTTTGCAGTCACCATGCTCCCTGGTCTTCCTTATGTTGTTGATAAGTACCAACTCATAGTGACCCTCTATAGGGTTTCCAGTCTTCCTTAAAGGCATATGGATATTATCCTATGACAGACAGCATTGTAATTCAAGATACATTTTTAAATGCTCTTTCTGACATTGAATGTGATGCCATTTCTCTTCAGTTTGTTACTCTTGCTATAACCATATGATTACCCAATTCAGAAGACCAGTCCATTTCAGCTCACTAATGCCTAGTTACAATAAACAATCTTTATGTTGTTGTTGTTGTTGTCAGGTTCCATTGAGTCGGAACCAACTCATAGCCACCCCATGCACAGCCGAATGAAACAATGTCCGATCCTGGGCCAACCTCACTACCGCCGCCACACTTGATGCCATCAATGATGTCACCTGGCTGATCCACCTTGTTGGGGGGTCTTCCTCTTTTTCTCTGACCCTCCACCTTACCCAGCATGACATACTTCTCCAGCAACTGTTCTCTCCGAACAATGTGTCCAAAGTATGAGAGATGAAGCCTAGCCATCTTGGCCTCCAAGGAGCACTCTGGTTGCACTTCTTCCAAAACA
>NW_006408835.1:202928-203680 GCF_000296735.1 Chrysochloris asiatica
GAAACATCACAATAGAAAGCTTGTAAGCCTGTCTTCAGCCTATAACTGATTGGAATACCTTAAAGGGGGCTAGAAATTGTCCAGTGAAAGAGACCTCCTGTGGAGCTTTTGCACTGCATAAAACCATAGGTGGAAACCAGATACTTGGTGAAGAAAGACAATAATGGCAGTATGATTGATTACTACAAGAACAAGTAAGCTGTTCACCTAGGAACCATCAAGGCAAGTGGTAGGGTCCCCTCAGAGCAAATTCCTTTCAAAGACTAAGAATCAAGAGGACTACTCAAGCAGGCTTGTGGTCTGGCTGGTGACCATGTTGGTCACTGATAAGGGGAAAAGGTGGATAAAACAGCAATGAAGTTGGGATCTAAGTCCAACCACATTCAACAGACTCTTGTGAACCAGGGTGGAAAACTGGATGGCCAGCAGTCACAGCAAGACCCGGGGACTCCTGGTCCCAGAGGCAATGATATGGCCACAGAGGACTAGAGCAGAGAGTGAAGCATCCAACTGATATGAAGTGAGGGGAGGTACACAAGAATATCCATTCTTGCAGATGATACCCACTTGACCTGGCTTCGATGACTGGATGATCAGAACTTGACTAGAAGAAGAAAGAAGAGGGAAGAATTTAAAAACAAAAAAAGAGAGAGAGAGAGTTAACCCACTACAATTTGATGAACTTTACCTAAATGTAGGCATGTGGTAGCTCAAAAAAGGGAACAAATCTTTACAGTAAGGATCACTCCCAC
>NW_006408835.1:204406-210426 GCF_000296735.1 Chrysochloris asiatica
GTGGTGGTAAAGAGCCTGGCACATGCTAAGTCAATGAATGTTCGCTGTTTTTACTTAATATTTGTTAAAAACAGAGGGGGGATATAGAAATTAGCAATTTTCATGTGGCAGTCTAAATAGCTTGAGTTCACATTCAAAACACTTTGCACAGTAGACCAAATTACTTCTCTTTTTTATGCTGACATTAACAAAATAATAATTATTGCTTTTATAATGTTAAAAATATGGAGACTATGTACAAAAAAGTCAGCAAAACACCCCAAGTGGGTGTATTAATTCCATGCCTCCTCCCACTCGCCATCAGGGCCATAGGAACTGCCATTAAAACAATAATCAATCACAAAGGGCACCTCTATATTCTCTACAAATTTATTTTATTATTTCCTTAACCTTTTCTCCCAGTCTCAGCTGAGTGATTCTCCTGGTTTGTTGAATGTATTTTGCAGCATTGTTATGCTTTTGTGAAAAATGACCCATTTCTTTTATCAGTGCAAATTCCAATTTAACATCAGAGTGATTCTGGAGGGAGTTGTGATTATGAATTTATTTATCAAATGATGAATTTTATTCATTAGTCTGACATTTATTTGAAGAGAGAGGACAGAATAGAATTTTGGTAGTAATGGTGCTATCATAGCATATTCTAGTAACAGGAATATTGAGAAAATAATTACAGCTGAAGAACAGAATCCATAGCTCTCTTAACAAGATAACTTCAAACATAGTCTTTAATACTCAGAAAAAATGTGATTTTAAATAACTTAACCATCAATAACCCATAAATGTTAAGCGGAATGGAATGTCATGTCTACCCAATGTGAATGTTGTAGATGTACGAAGAGAAATGATTTACATTATTTGTATAGTTTCCTTTGCCATACAAAAAATTACACTCTAAAAATACCCTGTTTTATTATTATTAGAAGGAACTCACTGGTTTTATAGTCAGGACAATTCATGATTCCAAATAATATAATGTCACCTTCTCAGAGGGTGATTCCAAACTAAACAGACACTCTCAGTCACTCTTTACCCTATCAGGAGGGCATCCAGAAGCATCTGTAAAGATTACTGAGGACTAGAACAAGAAATTACCCCAAGCCAAGCAGCCAAGGTAGAAGGAGCCCCACCTGGATTCACCACAGCAGACTGTAGAAAGCCTCGTCTCCGTGGGAAGATGAAACTGACCCTACCAACCCTTACAAGGTAACACTGAGACATATAACCTGCTCTGCTTCAGCCACAAACTGGGAGCTGGCTGATCTACCCACGGCTGAGGCATGAGGATGTCCACCATAGGACTCATTTTAATTAGACTTCAGGGTGTGGGAAAGGGAGAAATCTGTGTAATTTATACACCCACACCACCAAGGTGGGCCAAAGAGTAACCATACTACTCTTCTATAGTTGATATAAATGAGAAGGCACTCTCCTAGGTTACTGAATCTATAACCAATGAAACTGGGATAGCTCTAACCCTTGTTGCGTGCCAACAGACCCAGATACGAAATGCCATCTATCAAAGGAGCTCTGGTAGCATAGTGGTTACGAATTGGGCTGCAAACCACAAGGTCAGTAGTTCGAAACTACCAGCTGTTCCGCGGGAGAAAGATGAGGCTTTCTACTTCTGTAAAGATTTACAGCCTCGGAAACTCAGAAACCCTGTACAGGGTCGCTATGAGTCGGAACCGACGGCACATAACAACAACAACAGACTACTTATTGGCTATGGAAGGAGGAGGGGTATGTGAAAAGTTTAATTTGCTAACTGCTGCATACAAATAGATGATCAGAATCTGGCAGTAAAGGACCTTACAAAAATGCAGAAAGTTGCCCATGTCCCTATGCAAACCTGGAATGGGTGGAACCCACAGAGCCGATGGGGAGGGTAGTTCTTCACCTTTAAAGGGTTCAAGACCCTCATGGGTGGGGTCCTGTTTTATTTGGAATTCACTTAATCATTCCATGCCTCCTCCCACTAGCAATCAGGGCCATAGGAACTGCCATTAAAACAATAATCAATCGAAAAGGGTACCAACAATCCAAATCAATACCAAAATACCATTTGTTTCACAACATTTAGATGATGCCCCTGGGAAAAAGGTCCCAAAGAGCACCAAAGGGGGAATGAACACGAAAAGGTAGAAATGTTCACTGCCCTCCTGGCCCAGGAGTCAAACTAGAATGTTAATCAGGTTACTGCGTGGGACCAATCCTCTGGTTTCCCTCCTGTCTTCAAACATGTCTGCAACCTAACCCCTCCCCTATTCTGACCCCATATAAGTCTGCACTGTCTTGTATTTGTGGCTCAGAATCTGGAGAAGCTAGCTCCTCTGAGACAGCTGGCTTAATAAATTCTGAAACTCTACTTCACCTTTCTGAGTGGTCTCGGTTTCTTCAACAACAGATCAAGGGCTGCTGTGACACTCCTGGTCCCAGAGCTGCTGTAACACTCTCGAATCTAAAACTGCTGTAACAACTATAATACGTGTAAAATAAGCCATCTGGGAAGGAGGAGAGTGGAAACATAGTAGCTTAAAAGAAGAGGCAGAAATGGAGAGTGTCCATTAGACCCTGAGATCGCGGTGCTTTCCTAACTCAAGGACAGAAAATGACACTAGAGGAGTAGCAGCAGCAGAACCCAGAGTCAGAGCTCAAGACAGATCAATGGGCATCCCAGCCCATGACTCAAAGATCAACTCACTGAGTGTGGTATCATTAACATACGTGCCTAGGGAATTCTCCTGGACTTCTGCCAGGAGTTGCAGATTCAGGTGAGGTATCCAGGATGCAAGACATGAGCAAGACAACAGGAGTGTGAGAAAGCAGGTTTAATAGAAGGCAAAGGTACATTCAATAGGCGAGCGGGTCTATCTCTGAAAGCTAGTGAGATAGACATTGATCATGGCTGCCTAGGGGTATTTATTCTTTAAATATCCATCTCTAACATTCTTGTAGCTCATAGATTTTTCTTCTTTTTGTCTCCTTATTTAGTTATCTTCTAACTGTGCATGTTAGTGGTTACCGGGGGTGGGATGGGGTTAAGGGGTGTCTGATCTTCCCCTCCTTCCTTATATCCCTGTTCTATCTTAATGGGGGAAACTACCCCAGGGTTTTACCTAAGCAATAGTACACAGCTGGTAACATGTCAAATACCTAAGGCTGTGTTTTTAACTGCAACAAGACCCTGCCTGCAAACTTTAAAGGAAATCCTGTAGAATTTTGAAAACGTTTCAATATATTCCTTGAACCTAAAAAGCTATGTGAACTCCTGGTGAGGTGCTGCAGGATAAACACTGGACTGCCTACCACAAGGTCAGTGGTTCAAACTCACCAACTACTCCTTGGAAACCCTTTATAGGGTCACTATTTGCTGACATGTCGACTGCACTTAATAAAAACAAAAAGCTGTGTGAAAGTCCAGGAAAGACTTGGGAGAGAAGACTGTAGTCATTTATCTTTGACTGAGGTGCACTGGTAGCAAATGAAAGTAAAGTGTGTCTTATAAGTGTCTGAAGCTTGTATGATTTTTCACAAAGATCCCCTTAGTAAAGGATTGAGGCACTCTGATATACTAAAAAAAAAAAATTGTGTTTGGTACATTTTAAATGGGTAAATGTTATGTCATGTAAAATACATCTCAAGAAAACTGTGAACAGAAAGGCATTAAAAAACTTAGTAACCATGGTAAAAAAAACAAGTACATTTTCAGTTGCATGAGAAATCACAATAAATGTGAATAGGTTAAAAGTTATTTATTTTATTTATTTAATTTATTTTTTAAAGTATCCTGATGTGGTATTATAGGATAAGCACTTGACAATAAGGTTGGTTTGAACTGCAAGTTTGGTGGTTCAAAATCATCAGCCACTCCTCAGAAGCCCTATATAAGATCGCTGTGGGTTGGAACTGGCACTTAACAGCAACAACAATCAGCATTTTATGCGAAATTTAAAAATACTTCTCAATCAATATGACAACACTTCATGCTGACCATGAGATTCTTTTGATCATGAGATTGCTTAAGGGGATACTCTACAAAATTGTCATTTTTGTCTGTTCTCCATCCTCCATTTTTTTCTCTAAAGGAAACCTAATCACATGCAAAATGTAGCTAATTTGCAAGTCGTTCTTTTCCAGGGAAAGCTTCTTCCTTTGCAAGGAATAATTCTGGTAGGGTTAATGTACACAATTACATACTCAGCACTAATAGGAAGAGATTTATACTGACAATTTTTCTGTCCAGGGTTTGTGAAACTGGGGATTTTGCATGTGTTTCTTCATCTATCTAGTTTGAGTGTCATATATGAACATTTGATAGAATCAGATCTGTGAGAAACACTGTCTATACCCCGGATACTATATCAGTCCCTCTTGGTTATGAGATCATCAACAAATCATCATGAGTGCTTACCAACAAATGCTCAAGAAACCCAATCTATACTAATTTTTAGCAAGAGAGAGACTTTTTTTATTTGATTTTGCAAAATCAGGTACCAAACCAGGAAGATACAGGCAGACATGCCACATGGCAGGTTTTACAAAGAATTTATCTCCTATTCCCACAAAATTCCTCTCCTAGTTCCTCATTGATTGACTACTATGGGGTTAACAATCTCTTCCCAGAAGGCACCTATTGGTCTTGATGGTTGTATTCTTATTTAAAGTTCCTAGTAGAACAGGTTTCTTTTTCTTCCCCCCAATTCATTCTGTTCACATACCCCCAGGACATAGGTCCCTGTTGCTTTGTGAATCAACAATCTATGTCTGGTCTTGCAAAATCCTGGATCCTTTATTCCTGAATATGAACCATCTTGAGAATTTATTTTTCACAATCCATATTATAACAAACATGACACCAATAAATTTCCTGCTTAGGTATATGATTTTAGGAAGATAGACATGTCTCACCTTTCTAAACTCATGAGCTCAGTGGATTCGTATCCAGAGGTTGAGTGAGCCACATCTTCTCAGTGAGGATATTTTATAGGGAATAGAGGGTGCATACATGAGTTCATTTGGGATTGGTTAGGGGGAGTCAACAGCTTCAGGAGGCTACTTGAAGAACTTTAGAACTACCAGGTGAATATTAGCTTGGGGCTCTGTTCCCTCCTGGAGGTGGGTCAGGAGTAGGAGAATAAAATGGGTAATCACATGAGGCTGACTTGGTCTGTTGCTTATTTCCTGGAATGTCAATCTTGCTCCAGGAATGAGCTATGAGCCTGGGGGACATGGGGGACCAGCACCTATTTCCGCTGGCCTGCCTGCCTCACTACCATGCTCTCACATAATAATGCTACCTTCTACTTATCCTATCCTTTTAGTACCATACTTCATTAGTGACCAGGATCACTGCTTTAATATAAGAAAATTCCTATACCTGTATTTTTCTCAATCTTAAATAGTTTCTGCTTCACTGATTTTTTTCTTTTACAGTTTTAAAATACCATTGGGCTCCATCAGTAAATTTGTAATTTGTTATTTTACTTTATAACTCTAGAAATGATTTTCGCTACCTTTTAAAAATAATTTCTTGTCTTTATTGATTATTTTTCATTTGTCAGGACATTGCTCTCATTTTCTTTAATTGTTTGCATATGGTTTATTTTTTTAGCATTTTTGAACATTTTGTTTTTTACTATAGTTTTGGTGAAAGTGTTTTATAGAACAAATTAGTTTTTCATTCAACAATTTATACATAATAATTTTTGTGACATTGGTTGCAGCCATCTAAATTCTCCTCACTTCCTCCCTAGATTCCCTACTTCATTTCCCTTCTGAGCTTTGTTTTTAAGCAACTGCTGCCCTTTTGGTCCTGTGTGGTTGATTGTACTGAGGAATACAATCATTTCTGGTATTGTTATTCACTTTATACACCTGTCTATTGTTTGCCTGAAAGTTGATATTCAGGGGTGGATTCAACCTTAGGACTGAAGGATGTCTAAGGTCTACAATCTCAGGGGATTCTGTAGTACCAAAGAGAAGAATCCATTTTGTATATAAACTTTAGCACGTCCTCT
>NW_006408835.1:210961-211626 GCF_000296735.1 Chrysochloris asiatica
GTTCCTTCAGTCTCTCAGCCAGCAAGGGTGATCTTTCTTTAAGATTTTGACTTTTGTTCTACATTTTTTTCTATTTCTTTAAGACCTTCTTTGTGATTCTGATCAAAGCAATCTGTAGTAGAAGTGGGGAATCATCTAGTGTTTAGGGAAGTGTCAGGGGAGTGGAGGCTGTGGATCATCTGGTCTGTTTGTCCTTTGAACCAATCATTTCCTTGTGCAATTGATTTTCATTACTCTTTTCTCTTGATGAAGAGAGCCCAATAGTTGTTCTTAGATGGCTGGTAACAAGCTTTTAAGACCCCAGTTACTACTCACCAATGTAGGTTGTAAACATTGTCTTTGTGGACCATGTTATGCCAATTGGCAAAGTTGTCCCATGAAACTCTGGTCTCAAAGTCCACAAATCTAGTGAGTCATTCCTTCAAGGTGTTTGGTTGTGGCTAAGAAGTTTTCAGAACTTTGACTCCTGTATGCTATACAATATGCGTGAATATCTTTACTGAAAATCATCTGCCAAATTTATATAAACTCATGGTGTACTCCCAGTCAGCTTTCCACATTTGTTCAGCTTATGTGTCTACTTAGTATCTACTTGTTGTTGTTGTCAGGTGCCATCAAGTTGGAACCGACTCATAGTGACCCCATGCACAGCAGAACGAAACAAT
>NW_006408835.1:213619-226627 GCF_000296735.1 Chrysochloris asiatica
TCTCATGTAATATTTGTTTTATTGTGATTGGCTTATTTCCTTTAGCATGTCTTCCAGGTTCATGCATGATTTGTGAATTTACTGGCCATGTATTTCTGATCCTCCTTGTTGCTTTGGTGATGGACTTGTCAAACTGAAGCAGTTTCTTTCTGTTCCTAATTTGCTGTTTTATTTATTGGTCCATTGGTGAGGATGTTTGTTTTCCTTACATTCAGGTACAACCCATTGTGAAGGCTGTAGACTTTGATCTTCATCATTAAGTATTTTAAGTCCTCTTCACTTTCAGCATTCAAGGTTGTATCATCTGTATAACACGGGTTGTTAATGAGTCTTCCTCCAATCCTGACACCATATATTTCTTCATATAATCCAGCTTCTCATATTATTTTTTCAGCATAGAGATTGAATAAGTATGGTAAAGTAATACAATCCTGGCACACACCTTTCCTAATTATAAACATTTTAGCATCCCTTTATTCTATTGGCAATACTTATCTTTGTCTATGTACAGGTTCTTTATGAGCACAATTAAGTATTCAGGAATACTCATTCACTTCAATGTTGTTCATAGTTTGTAATGACCCATACAGTCCAAAGTCTACATAGTCAAGAAAGCACAGGTAAATATCTTTCTAGAATTCTCTGCTTGTAGCCAAGATCCTTCTGACATCAGCAGTGATATCTCTCATGCCACATCCTCATCTGAATCTGGCTTGAACCTCTGGTGGTTCCCTGTCACTGTAGTGTTGCAGACATTTTAAATTATTTTTAGTAAAATTTTACTTACATGTGACATTAATGATATTATCTGTGGAGTTCCACAATTTGCTGGGTCACCTGTCTTTGGAATGGACACAAATATGGATTTCTTCCAATCAGTTGGCCAGGTAGGTGTCTTCCAAATTTCTTGGCATAGATGAATGAGTGCATCCAGTGCCGCCTCACTTTTTTGGAAGATTTCAATATGTATTCCATCAATTCCCAGGCCTTTTTCTCTTTATGCAGCTTGGACTCCTTCCTACAGTACAATTGGCTCTTGATCGTATGCTATCTCATGAAATGGTTGAACACTGACCACTTCTTTTTGATACAGGAACTCTTTGTTATTCCTTCCATCTTCTTTGGATTCTTTGTGCATCATTAAATATTTTGCCCACAGAATTATTCACTATTGCAAGTAGGGGTTTGAACTTTTACTTTAGTTATTTCAGCTTGACAAATGCTGAGTATGTTCTTCCTATTTGATTTTCTAGCACTAGATCTTAGAGCATTGCATTATAATAATTGACTTTGTCTACCTGAGGTGTCCTTTGAAATTTTCTGTTCAGCTCTTTTACTTCCTCATTTCTCCCATTTGATTTACCATCTCCATACTGGAGAGCACATTTCAGAGACCCTTCTGAAATCCATTTTGGTGTTTTCATTTTTTGTAGTCTTGTTCATGAACTTTTGCTTTCTTCCTGTGTGATGATATGCCATCCCATACCTCTTCAGCCATTAGTTTCTAATCCATTAAATTCATTCTTTAGATGATCTCTAAATTCATGTGAGTTATGTCACTTTGTCATACTGTGGTGGATTATGTGTTGCCATGATTCTGAAAGCTATGCCATGGGTATTTTAAATACCAGCAAGGTCACCCACAGTGGACAGGTTTCAGCTGAGATTCCAGATGAAGACACCCTAGGAAGAAAGAGAGATGAACTACTTCTGAATAATTATTCACTGAAAATCTTATGAATAACAGTGGAACTCTATTGAACACCAGAATATTGAATATTGAAACACGATGAAGAGCACCAGAATATTGTCAGATAATAGTGCCAGGAAATAAACCTCTCAGGTTGGAAGGCACTCAAAATGCAACTGGGGAAAAGCTGCCTCCTCAAGATAGAGTTGACTGTGATGATAGAAATGAACTAAAGTCTTTGGGACCTTCATTTGCTGATGGGGAACAACTCTAAATGAAAAGAAACATCTGTAAACATCCATTAATAATCTGAACATGGAATGTACCAAGTATGAATCTGGAAAAATTAGAAATTGTCAATAATGAAATGGAACAAATAAGCATCTGTGAGCTGAAATGGACTGCTATTGGCCATTTTGAATCTATAGTTTTGAATCATAGTAAATCATATAGTTTACTATGCCAGGAATAACAAATTAAAGAAATATGGTTTTGCAGTCACCATCAAAAAGAACATATCAAGATCTGTGATTAAGTACAATGTTATCTGTGATAGGTTAATATTCATACAAAGAAGACCAGTTAATACCACTACTATTCAAATTAATGCACCAAAACAGTGATAATGAAATTGAAGTATTCTACCAATGTCCTCAGGCTGAAATTAATCAAGCATGCAATAATAATGCATTGATAATTACTGGTGATTGGAATGGAAAGGTTGGAAACAGAGGAAGGATCAATAGTTAGAAAATATGGCCTTGGTAATAGAAACAATACTGGAAATTGCATGATAGAAATTTTTAAGACCAATAACTTCTTCACTGCAAACACCTTTTTTAAACAACATAACAGACGACTATTCACATGAACTTCACTAGATGGAATACACAAAAATCAAATTGACTACATTTGTGAAAAGAGACAGTGGGAAAGCTCCATCTCATCAGCCAAAGCAACGCCAAGGGCAAGCTATGGATAAGATAATCAATTGCTCATATGCAAGTTCAGGTTTAAGTTGAAGAATATTTAAATTATCCACAAGAACCAAAAAATGGCCTTCAACACATCCCACCTGAATTTAGGTGGGATCATTTAGAACAGATTTGATACATCAGACACTAAAGACTGAAGACTAAAAGAACTGTGGGATGGCATCAGCAATATCAACCAGGAAAAAAGAAAAAAGGTCATTAAGTAGACAAAAAAGAAGGAAAAACCAAAATGGATGTCAAAATGGATGTCAGAAGAGACTCTGAACCTTGCTCTCCAGCATAGAAATGCTAAAGCAAATGGAAGAAAAGAGAAGGTAAAAAAGTTGAACTGAAAATGTCAAAGGACAGTTCGAGATGACAAAGTCAAAAACTATAAGGAAATGTGCAAATAACTGGAGTTAGAAACCCAAAAGGGAAGACTGCATTCAGTATTTCTCAAGCTGAATGAATTGAAATAAAAACATAAGCCTTGACTTGCAATATTGAAGGATTCTGTATGCAAAATAGCATAGTGGTTATGAGTCAGGCTGCCAACATCAAGGTCAGCAGCTCAAAATTACCAACAGTTCTGCAGGAAAAAGGTGAGGTATTTTGCTCTTGTAAAAATTTGCAGCCTCAGAAACCCTGTGCAGGGTGGCTATGAGTCAGAATCGACTCCATGACATACCACCACCATCATCATGGCCAAAATATTGAATGATGCAGAAAGCAGCAGAAGAAAGTAGACGGAATACACAGAGTCACTGTACCCAAAAGAAATGGTTGATGATCAACCATTTAAAGAGGTAGCATATGATCAAGAGCAAATGATACTGAAGGAATAAATCAAAGGTGTATTAAAGGCATTGGCAAAGAAAAGGGCACCGGGAAATGAAGGAATTAAAATTGAAATCTTTCAATAAATGTTGCAGCACTGGAGGCACTCAATCATCTAGAAATTTGGAAGACAACTACCTGGCCTACTGTCTGGAAAAGATCCATATCTGTGCCCATTCCAAAGAAAGGTGGCACAATAGAATGCAGGAATCATCAGACTATATCATTACAAGTAAAATTTTGCTAAAGATAATGCAAAAATGGCTGCAACCATACACTGACAGAACTTCCAGAAGTTAATAGTTCTCAGAAGGAACCTGTACATAGACCAAGAGGCAGTTGTTTGAACAGAACAAGGCAACACTGAATGGCTTAAAATTAGGAAGTTGTGAACCAGAGTTGTATTCTTTGACCGTATTTATTCAATCTGTTTGCTGAGCAAATAATCTAAAAAACTGGATTATATTAAGAAAATGTGACATCAGGATTGGAGGAAGATTCATTAATAATCCACGATATGCAATTAATACAACCTTGCTTGCTGACTTAAAACATTTACTGATGAAGATAAAATAATTCTGTATGGCTTGCACCTCAATGTAAAGAAAACAAAAATCCTCATTACTGGGCCAATAAACAAAGTTCTTATCAATAGAGAAAAGACTGAAGTTGTCAAAGACTTCATTTTGCTCCAATCAACCAACAATACTCATGGAAGCAACAGTCAAGAAATGAAATGATGTATTGCATTAGGCAAATCTGCTGCACAAGACCTCTTTTTCTTTTTTAAAAAGTTTCTTTTGTGAATTGAGTGATTGTTTACATGGGAGAGCTTCAGTTTTACACTCATCCTTTCATATTTCGCTTCATTGCAATGATTACAGTCCCCTCCATGCATTATCATTCAACCGTATTTACTTCTATTCTCTCAGTTTTTTATTTTGTTTTGTTTTTAAATGTATACAAAAACACTCAGGAATATAATCATTTAAACAACCAACCAAAGGGCCTGTTCTGAAAGTCTGCCTCCTGGCCACCAGCACACAGCCTTTCTCTTTCCATAAATCTGGATTACTCAGATGCTCTATCTCTCCATGTCATCATCTCTGCCTCCATTTCTGATGACACTGCTTCTCTGGAGAGGGTCCCATATTCCATTCATGCTCTTCTCCCTTGATGATCCTAGGGTCCTCTGTTTTTGGATTGTAAAGTTAATTTCTCCCTCTTTTTATGCTACAAAAATTCTACCTTTACAGTTGTGACAATCGCAATTAGTCATGATAACAATTACTCACTTTTGAATCATAAGAATCTTACCCTCATCTCCTTTCACCAGACTGGTACAGACAAAACAAAAACTATTTATGGCGGGGAGGGGATCCTACCTTCCCCCACACACTCTGAAACTAAATTCCCTCTTGAAAACAAGTAAGCCAGTCACTTCATGCCTTTATTGCCCCCCACCGCCACCATTTTTGGTAGCCAATATCAAGTTGTCCATCTCTATCAACCCTGTGTATTGGATTGATCTTTGATGTGAAGATTCCTTCCCTCTCAGTTGGTATTTTGAGCTACTACATCCATAAGTATAGGTCAAGTTCCCCAAATTGTAGCAATTTACATTTATTTCCTTTATAAAAAAAATTTTATCTTCCTCTAATCAAGTTCTGATCATTAAGCCATTGAAGCTAGGTCAAATGGGTACTATCTTCAAGTTTGGGAGTTCTTGCAGAAGACCTCTTTAAGTGTTGAAAAGCAAAGATGTCAGTTTGAGGACTAAGGTGTGCCTGACCCAACCCACGGTCTTCTATGGAAGACTGTAGAAGAATTGATGCATTTGAGTTATGGTGTTGGAGGAGAATATTGAAAGTACCACTGGCCCACCAAAAGAATAAATAAATATGTGTTGGGAGAAGTACAGCCAGAATGCTTCTTGGAAACCTAATGGCCAGAATTCATCTCTCATACTTCGGACATAGTGTCAGGAGGGACGAGATCCTGGAGAAGGATATGATGTTTGGAAAAGTGGAGGATTGGACAAGAAGAGGAAGTCCACCAAGGAGATAGAATGGCACAGTGGCAGTAGCAATGGGCTCAAATATAGACAAGATTGTAAAGTTGGTGCAGGACCGAGTGATATTTTGTTCTGTTATCTATAGGATTGCTATGAGTCGATATTGACTAGATGGTGCCTACCAATAACAACAACAGTGTTCAAGGTCAAATATTGGCTCTCATGGAATTGTTTTAATTTTCTTCATCATCAGCCTGAACTTGCATATGAGGAATTCATGGTCTATCCCACAGTCTGCACGTGGCCTTTTTTGGCTGTTGATATGTATTTCATCTGGTGAGGTCCATATATATAGTCATCATTTATGTTGTTTAAAATAGGTATTTGCAAATAATAAGTCATTGATCTTGCTATCTCCAGCATTGTTTCTATCACCAAGACCATATTTTCCAGCTATTGATTCCAATATTTGCATTCCAATCACCAGTAGTTATCAATATATCTTGATTGTAGCTTTGATCAATTTCACACTGAATAAGTTGGTAGAATTAATTTTCGTCATCATTGGCTTTATTGTTTGATGTATGAATTTTAATAATATTGGCATTAAACAGTCTTCCTTATAGGCATATAGATATTATCCTACCACAGACAACATTATACTTTAAGGTAGATCTTGAAATGTTATTTTTGTTGATGACTGCGATGTCATTCTTCTTCAATTTATCTTTATTGGCATGGTAAACCACATAATTGTCAATTTCAATATGGCCATTTCCTGTCCATATCAGCTCACTAATGCCTAGGATTAACACACTTTATTTCATTTGTTGACAACTTCCAATTTACCTAGTTTCATGCTTCTTCCATTCCACATTCTGTGTATTAATGGGTGTTTGCATCTGGTTTTCCTAATTTTGAATTGTTCCCATAAGCTAATGAAGGTTCTCAAAGCTTTACTGCATTCACGTCAGTGTCAACTCTATTTTAGGAGGCAGCTCTTCCCCCATCATATTTTGAGTGCCTTCTAAATTGAGGGGCTCATCTTCTGGCACTAAAACTGACAACTGTTGTTGTTAAGTGCTGTCTAGTTGGTTCGGACTCATAGTGACCCTCTATAAGGTTTCCAAGGAACAGCTAGTGAATTTGAACTGTCGGCCTTGCAATTCAAACTGACCTTGTGGTCTAATGTTTATCCTACAGCGCCACACCACAATATTCAACTGCTAGTCATCAAGTTGCAGTATTCCATATTCTGGTCCTATCTCACAGTGCTCCACTGCTTTTCATAAGGTTTCAATGACTAAACATTCAGAAGTAGTCCACCTCTCCTCCTTCCTATACTGTCTCTGTCTGAAAGCCCTGTTGAAACCTGTTCATGTATTTACCCTGCTGGTATATCAATGGTATGATGTTGTGTCACAGCAACACACAGGTCATCACAGTACTACAAACTGACAGACAAATGGTGTTAGGCAAATCTACAACACAAGACCTCTTTACAGTGTTCAAGAGCAAAGATGTCAGGTTGAGGACTAAAATGTGCCTAACCCAAGCCATGGTATTTTTAATAGCCTCATATGCATGTAAAAGTTGGACCATGAGTAAGCAAGACTATAGAAGGATTGGTGCATTTGGGTTCTGGTGTTATAGAAAAGTATCGAAGGTAACATGAACTGCCAGAATAACAAATAAATCTGCTTTGGAAAAGTACAACCAGAATGTTCCTTGGTAGCCAGGATGACCAGACTTCATCTCACATACTTTGGACATGTTATCATGAGGGACCAGTTCCTGGAGAAGGACATCAAACTTGGTTAAGTGTAGGGACAACAAAAGGTGCCAGACCCCCAACAAGATGGATTTGCACATGACAGCAACAATAGTCTCAATGCATAACAGTAATTGTGAGGGTAGCATTGGACTAAGTTGTATTTCTTTCTGTTGTATGTAGGGCCGTTATTGGTTAGAACCAACTTGATAGCCCCTAATAACAACAAAATTTAAGTCTGCTATTATTTATCATCTTGTGCTTAGTTGCATCAATTATTATATGTGAAACAATTAAGTCTCTGTTATTGTTGTACTGTCTCTCTCATTGGTCAATTTTTGCTTTATATATTTTGGATCTGTTTTGTTGGGAGTCCTGGTATGCTGGTGTGGCGCTGCAGGATAATGCACTGGACATAAGGTTGATTTGCACTGCCAGGTCGATGGTTCAAACTCACCAGCAGCTCCTTGAAAACCCTACACAGGGTTGTTAAGAGTTGAAACCAACTCATCAACACTGAACCACAATCACAACAACATATATGCTTATCTTGTTTGTGTTCACAAGTACTGCTGAGTTGCTTCTGGTTCATAGTGACACCATATAACAGGGTAGAACTGCCCCACAGAGTTTTCTTGCCTGTAGTATTTACAGAAACACATCACCAGGTCATTTTCCAGTGGACCTGCCAGGCAGGTGTGCTCTAGTACCCTTTCCATTACTGTTGTTGTTAAGTGCCGTAAAGTCAGTTCTGACCCATAGTGACCCTGCATAGGGTTTCCAAGGAGCAGCTGGCGAGTGTAAACTGCTAAATTTTGCAGCTCAAAGTGACTGTGCAATCCAGTGCATTACCACACAGTGCCACACTAAACATTATACAACAGGGTTTCTTTTATTGGTGTTTATAATTGTTACATTTTACGAATGGAATGGCTCTTTATAAGTTATATTCTTTTAAATAAAAAATAGTTTTGAAAAATTAAATCTGCCATTTACTTTTAAAGACTCTGGTGAAAATATCAGTAAATTTTTGTTGTTATTAAGTGTCATCGAGTTGGTTCTGACTCAGTGTGACCCTGTACAAGTTTCCAAGGAGCAGCTGATGAGTTTGAACTGCCAGCTTTGTGGTCGGCAATCCAGTGCTTATCCTACAGTGCAACACCAGGACTGCATCAGTTACTCAGTGAATAGAATTTTCCATATTATTGTTCTTAAAGAGCAATAGTCTAGTCTCAAAATTGAGAAAGTCAGAGGATGAGTATTATAAATAAGTAAATAGTATTCTACTACAGAAACTATTTACTTTTTAGAAATAAGTAAATAAGTTCTGGTGTGGTGCTGTGGGTTAATGTGCTGGACTGCAAAGTTAGTTTGAACTGTAAGGTCAATGGTTCAAGCTCACCAGTCCCTCCTAGGAAACACTATACAAGGTCGCTATGGGTTAAAACCGACTCGAGAGCACTCAAAAACAACTACAATTCCGCATGGGAGTCCTGATGTGGCGCTCTGGGTTAATGTGCTGGACTGCAAGGTCACTTTGAACCACAAACTGAAGCTCATTAGCTGCTTCTCAGAAACCCTATACAGGGTTGCTATAAGTCAAAATCAACCCAATGACATTAACAACAACAATAACAGAACAGAAAAAAATAAATAAGCATAATATGGAGGTCATCCAGGCTGGCTAGAAAGGCTAGAGTGGGTAAGAAGGCTACAATTCCTTTTGGGTAGTCATGGTAGGCCTCTCTAAGGAGATGACAAACATAATTGAAATTATCAGGAGGCTGAGAGTCTCACATTCATTGTATGAAATATTTGTTCTTATGGAAAATGAATGTAAATATAAGAATAAATAAAATGAATTTAATGAGTGACACATATATATGGTACTGTTTAAGGGACATTGTAAGTATTTCTAATTCTCCCAGTTCAGTTAGACTATCCTCATTATTCCTGTAATTTTCCATTGGAAACTTGAGCTTTAAGTCTTATTGATGTTAAGTGCTGTCAAGTCTGTTCTGACTCATAGCGAACCTTTATAGGGATTTTGAGGGGCAACTGGAGGGTTTGAACTGCCGACCTTGTGATTGGAAGCCCAGTGCTGATCCTACAGTGTCACACCAGAGGGTTATTGACAGTTGTTACTTATTGATGGTCGCAGGAGGAAGCAGAATTCAATGAGGAAAATTAGATTCTTAAGTTCTTATTTGAGTCTATTAATTTTTAAACACTTCCTATACAGATTCCTTTCCAAAAACAAAATCCCTGATAAAAGCTTATTTTAAATGACCCCTCCAAAAAGGAAAATTTAAAAATACAATGAAATAAAAAGCTGACTATTGAGATTCTATTTAAATTGACTTCAGCAAAGATTCCAGAGTATTCCTATAGTTTTTTGAGCATGATGTTATCTTTTAATCTTGTCTGTTTTCAACAAATTCAAGATAAGAATATCCCAACATAAGCAGTCTCTATTTGGAGTCCTGGTGTGGCACTAGGGGCTAATACACTGGATTGCACAGTTGGTTTGAATTACAAGGTCAGTAGTTCAAGCTTACTAGTCGCTCCTTGTAAACCATAAACAAGGCTGCTATGAGTCAGAACCACCTCGATGGCACTTAACAACAACATATTTCATGTTATTTATAGTCTATCTAAAAATGCCACCTAGATAGTATTTCCATAAGATTATAATTTAGAAATAGTATATTTTAAGGCCTGCAGGATAATTTCTTTTCTGATAATTAAGTACAGATAATATCTGTGTATATTTGTGGTTATTGTTATTAAGTGCCATTGAGTTGCTTCCAACTCATAGCAACCCTGTATAGGGTTTCCGCAGAGTGGTTGGTGAGTTTGAACCACTGACCCTGTGGTTCAAACTGACCTTTTGGTCCAGTGCGTTATCTTTCAGTGCCACACCAGTACTCCAGCTGTGTGTACTTAGGGAGATTTTATTGGTATGATCTAACATCCCTTGCCTCTTTCAATTCAAACTTTGTCTTTATAAATACTTCAAAGTTTTAACATATTCTTATAAGCCTATGTTTCCATTAGTTTGCAATTTCTTAAATAATTAAGTAGAATATCACGTATAAATTTGATTTTACATAATGAAGTTAATTTATTTGTCATTATATGAGAGACAAAATACTGCCTGTAAAATAAAATGAAATCATTATTTTACTCATCACATTAATTTTCTTATTAGCTTGAGAAACTTCTGTTAAATCTATAAACTGTCAGGAAGAAATAAATGTATGATTAAAGAAGGAATGTACGAGTTACATGTGTATGATAAATGGAGATATAAGATTATAATTAAAGTTCAATATTAGTCAGAATAGATCCTGAATGGAGATATTGTTGTTATTAACTTTATTTTAAGTCAGTTCAGAATAAAAGTGACTCTGTATAGGGTTTCCAAGGAGCAGTATTTGGGTTTGAACCATCGAACTTTAGGTTAGCAATCCAGTGCTTATCGTACAGTACCACACCAGGAAGACATTTGTTGTTGTTAGAATAGGTTCTGACTCATAGTGATCCTCTAGATGGTTTCAAGGAGCAGCTGGTGTGTTTACCCACTGATTTTGTGGTTCAAACTGATGTTGCTGTCCAGAACTTTAATCCCAAAGCACCACACCAGGACTCCAGGAAAATGTTGTTGTTGTTAAGTGTCGTCAAGTAGGTTCAACCCCATAGCAACCCTGTTACAGGGTGAGTTTGATCCACCGACCATGCAGTTCAAACCAACTTTGCAGTACAGCACATTAACCCACAGTGCCACACCAGGAAGATATTGTTGTTGTTAAGTGCCATAGAGTCGATTCTGACCCATAGCGACCCTGTATAGGGTTTCCAAGGAGTAGCTGGTAAGCTTGAACCACCAACCTTGCAGTTCAAACGGCTTTACAGTCTGGCACATTAACCCACAGCACCACACCAGGACTCCAGGAAGATATTAGTCCTGTCAAAATTATGACCTCATTTACAAAAACACAGAAAGAACATTTTGAAGATATGGAACTGTAAGTGACTTTAAAAGCCCATTGTTCTTCCAGATGAATGCATCCTTAGATCATGTCAACTTTGCATGTCCTGTCCTAATTGCCCTTGGTTTTGAAAGCTGTATACTTCATCACCACTGCAATTTTCTTCAGAAATGACAACCACCCGATATTTGTACGTATTATCCTAACACAACCTTGCTCCAAAATTTTTTCACAATTCACTATTTCTCAATGCACTGATGGATTAATGAGTGATTGCCTCTGATTGTTACTGTATACAGAAAAATTCTGGCTTATTCAGCACAGATAAAAATCATAAAATCTGTATGTTTGGTTTCATTATATTTTTTTAAATAATATTGGATCAAATGTCTCCTAATTGAATTTGAGTCTCACGGAAAGAAACTTGATTTTTGCCAATGCCGTTTTGCTATCGCTGTCTTCCATTAACTTTTATCACATACAATTCAGAAGCAACATACTGGCGAGCACTTGGGAAGTTTATTTAAAATTTCTCAATACATAAGACATCTTTATTATAAAATGTATCTAATAATGTCAACTTCATAACGTTGAAGCGAAGATTAAAATATATTGTGTATACAAAATACCTTGTTGTTGTAGTTGTTAGGTTCCATCGAGTTGTTTTCTACCCATAACAACGTTGAATAGGTTTCCAACAAGCAGCTGGTGGGTTTGAACTACCTTGCTGTTAGCAGTCCAGTGCGTATCCTATTGTGCCATTCCAGAATCCCCAAATATCTAGCTCTGGTAAAGGTTGGGAGCATGGTGACTCTGTAGGGTAAGCACTGGACTGCGCAGTTTCAACTACCAAACACTCCATAGGGGACAGATGAGGCCTTCTATTCCTGCAAAGATTTACAACCTCGGGAACGATATACAGGATTCTTTCATTGTCTGTGGTTTTGAAAATCTTGATTTTAGTATATCTTGGTGTTTTTCATTAGGGATCTATCCTTTTATGGAGTTTATTCAACTTCTTGAACTTTCTCATCTTTCAAGATTGTGAGTGGAGTTTTCTAACAAAAACTCTTGGACAATATTTTCTATGACATGCTTTTTTGTTTTTGTCTCTTCATATTCTGGTATTCCTATCATATGTAGTTATTCTTGATGGTTTCCACATAAATCTTAAGCTGTCATCAAATTTCTTTGTTGTTGTTGTTTTTCCATGTTTTATTGTGAATTATATGTTATTTTACATGGGAGAACTTTAGTTTTACATTCATTCCACCGTACATTGTTTCATTGCCATGGTTCCAATCCCCTCCACGCATCATCCATCTACCAAAGGGTATACCCTATAAACCCGCCCCCTACATCCCCCCTCCACCATTCTTCAGCACACAGTCCCTCTCCCTCTCTGGATTCAAAGTCCCCAGCCACTCCATCACTCCACTTCATCGTCTCTGCCTCCTTCTCGGGCCTCGCTGCTTCTCTGGGTAGGGTCCCGCTCTCGGATCTTCTCCGTTGATGGTCCCAGAGACCTCCGCTCCTAGACTGGAGAGTTAATCACTCCCTTCCTTGCTACAAAATGTCTACCTTTACATTTCCAGCCCTCACAATCAGTTCTGATAAGAATCATTCACTATTGTATCACAAGTGAGCCTTCTGCATTTCATTTCATCAGGTCCGCCTAGACAGATTGGATAGTACTCATTGGAAATTCTGCTTTCCTCGATGCCCCCTAG